>NC_043957.1:732204-839704 GCF_902148855.1 Sphaeramia orbicularis
TTTGGGATGTGATGGAGAAGACTTATCACAGCGGTCCAACTCTCCATCAACACCACAAGATCTGGACAAAAATGAATGCAACTATGGATGGAAACCAATGCTGTGACACTGCATAAGCTAACAGAAAAGATGCCACGGCAGGTATGAGCCATAAAAAGATCTAAAGATGGTCTAAAGACCGAAAGTTCTAAGACTTTTATTTTGGCCTGACTGTGGATGTTTCATTCAGAAGTGATGAGGTTAAATGTATCTGTGGAGCCAATGGTATCATCTGTTTTTGGAGATGGAGCTAAGTGAAGGAAAAACTGTACAACAGACAGAGCATAAGGCTGACAAGTGTATGAAGAAAAGAACAAATAAGGCCAAAGCTAAGCAGCTAAACGGTCCAACAGAACACGGTGTGTACCTGCTCGTGGTGCTCGATCCCCATGCTGATGGTGTTGATCAGGATGGCGATCATGATGCCTCGGTTGAAGTACTTGCTCTCTACGATGGCCCACAGCTTCATCCTGATCTCGTACCACACCTCCTTGCATCGCTGTTTCGGACTACAGCCTCCTTGGGTCCTTGCTCCACTCTGGCCTTTCTTGCCCTTCTTTTTACCACCTGACGCCGCCCCCTCCCTGTCTACTTCCTCCACGGAGCCTTCGTCCGACTCCCCGCCGGCTGCGCTGCGAACTGGGCCCGCGCCGTCTGTGATGGACAGAGCTTTGGCGCACTGAGGGCATCCGTCGGTGGCAGAGGTGGAGGTGAGGGCCGTGGGTTCAGCAGACGAGGCGGAGTCTGGTTTATTATGGTGACGGCAGGGTACGCCTGAAACGGTCCACATGGAGTTTTACAGGTTAATGCATAGGACGGTGTATCGGCAACAATCTGGTGATATGATGCAAATCACAATACTAGGATCACGGTACGATATATCACGATATATCATGACACTGTTTAAAAAAAATCAATTTTTTGTTGCGTTTTGTTTTTTGTTTTTTTTTCCCCAAGATTATTTCTTTGAAGAACTGAATTGAACACCAGAAATATGTACAAATACTAAACACATTTTTATTTGATCTGAACAGGAACTAATGCTATAGCACAAAATGTTTCTAATTCTCCAAGTTTCCAAAGGAACTAAAATCTGCTTCTCTCAGACAGTAAAAAGTGCTTTTAGGATGCTTCAAATAACCATCAGTTAATAAAACAGTGTTAAATAATAATACATAAAATAGAAACAAAAAAGAAAGTCAAAAAAGAAAAATGAACCTCCATCATATCTGCATTTGAATAAATACCTAAAAATATCGATACAGTACTTTTTAACATCGATACAGTATTATGAAATGAATTGTCGTGATATATTGCAGAACCCATATTTTCCTATGGCCCCAATAATGCATAAACCATGTACGGCGGTACCTTCACTTATGCCGTGTTTCTACGATGTGGTACCGGCTCGACTCCACTCAGACTTTTTGTGTTTCCATTACACAGAAGAACCTGGAATCTGGTACCTGATACTAGTTTTTTTTTCCACTCTTACGGCTCTCGTGCTCTCAGGTCAGATCCGCTCCAGTTTGTGGTTCCAAAAACACAAATAAAACTTGGTAGGGACTGTGCCTTTTCTGTTGTTGCCCCAAAGCTGTGGAACCAGTTACCTTTAGATGTTCCACAGGCTCAGTCTCTGCCTGTCTTTAAATCACATCTAAAAACCCACTTCTTCTAGTTGGCTTTTAATCAGTGAGTGACATGATTTTTTTTAGATTGTCTATGTTGTTTTTGCCAGATTTTAATTTGTCTTTGTTTTTATGATGGTTGTATTTTGTTGTTCTTAGCCGCTTTGCACCCTGTGTTATCACTGTTTTTACTTTATTTCCTTGTTTTATGATTAGTGTACGGCACTTTGGCCAGCTGTAAAAGTTCTTAAGGTGCTTTATAAATAAAGTTGGTATGGTCTGGTATGGTGTGGTATGGTGTGGTATGGTGTGGTGTGGTCTGGTATGGTATGGTGTGGTGTGGTATGGTATGGTATGGTATGGTGTGGTGTGGTGTGATATGGTGTGGTATGGTGTGGTGTGGTATGGTGTGGTGTGGTGTGGTATGGTGTGGTGTGATATGGTGTGGTATGGTATGGTGTGGTGTGGTATGGTGTGGTGTGGTGTGGTCTGGTATGGTATGGTGTGGTGTGGTGTGGTGTGGTGTGGTATGGTATGGTGTGGTGTGGTGTGGTGTGGTGTGGTATGGTATGGTCTGGTATGGTATGGTATGGTGTGGTGTGGTGTGGTGTGGTATGGTGTGGTGTGGTCTGGTATGGTATGGTGTGGTGTGGTGTGGTATGGTATGGTCTGGTATGGTATGGTGTGGTGTGGTGTGGTATGGTGTGGTGTGGTCTGGTATGGTATGGTATGGTGTGGTGTGGTATGGTGTGGTGTGGTATGGTATGGTATGGTGTGGTGTGGTGTGATATGGTGTGGTATGGTATGGTGTGGTGTGGTATGGTGTGGTGTGGTCTGGTATGGTATGGTGTGGTGTGGTGTGGTATGGTATGGTGTGGTGTGGTGTGGTGTGGTATGGTATGGTCTGGTATGGTGTGGTGTGGTGTGGTATGGTATGGTATGGTATGGTATGGTACGGTACGGTGTGGTGTGGTGTGGTGTGGTATGGTACGGTATGGTATGGTGTGGGATGGTGTGGTACGGTACGGTACGGTGTGGTGTGGTATGGTACGGTATGGTATGGTGTGGTGTGGTATGGTGTGGTGTGGTATGGTGTGGTATGGTGTGGTGTGGTGTGGTGTGGTATGGTATGGTATGGTGTGGTGTGGTGTGGTATGGTATGGTGTGGTGTGGTATGGTGTGGTGTGGTATGGTATGGTACGGTACGGTATGGTGTGGTATGGTACGGTACGGTACGGTGTGGTATGGTACGGTACGGTACGGTGTGGTGTGGTGTGGTGTGGTATGGTATGGTACGGTACGGTATGGTGTGGTATGGTGTGGTATGGTACGGTACGGTACGGTGTGGTGTGGTATGGTACGGTACGGTGTGGTGTGGTGTGGTGTGGTGTGGTATGGTATGGTATGGTGTGGTATGGTGTGGTGTGGTATGGTATGGTATGGTATGGTATGGTGTGGTGTGGTGTGGTATGGTGTGGTATGGTACGGTACGGTACGGTGTGGTATGGTAGTTTTTTGGCATCTGCTCGGCTGAGGTTCCAAAATGGGTGAAGAGATACTCAAGTGTGACGTGTAAACACTACAGACCACTGATTGGTCAGGAAGCTGTCTCTGTGACCCGCCCTTTAAAAAAAAACACACATTTGGAAGTTGACAGTTGTGGTGGAAAAATTTACTTTTTATGTTTTATACTCTTTATATTTTATACTGTTAGTACATCTTCTTTTAATGCTGAGTCATTATTCATTATGTGTGATGTTTACCACTCTGTAACACCCCCAACCCAGGAACGGAGTTCTTGCCTTGAGTTAAAACCCAAACACCTAAATGTCTGAATGTGTAGATAGAGAATGGCGCCTGCACTCCAGATTGGATCCAAGCAAGGTTAGAGTGGAGAGGTCATCATGACCTCTTCACGGAGCAGAGAAGGAGTAGTATGGGATGGTACGATGTACGTAAGGAATGACATCATAGTTTGAGGGGGTTGGATTTGGTTCTATATAATCTTTAGTTTTCTCTTGTTTAATCAGACTTCACTTACAGAGTTTCTCTGTGATTGACTTCTCAATAAATGCATTTATTTATTTTAACTCTAACTTTCTCTCCTCCTCTTTGTGTGTGTGGGTTATCAGTTGAACATTTCCATAACACAGTAAACACAGCTGTAGGTGAAGCCATATGATGACAGCCCACAAAACGCCACCGTGGTCGGCCGAGGAGGTTCAGACATTTCTGTCCTTGGTGGCAGATGAAAAAATTCAGTGTGAGGTTGACGGGGCAGCACGTAATGAGCGAGTTTATCAGCAATTTTCTGAGCAAACGTCATAGAAGTTATGCGCCGCATCGCTATAACAACCAGGTACTCTAAAGTCTGTAGTATCCTGTAATGGAAACTGTCTCCGGGAGTAGTATCTGGTACCCGAGTCGAGTCGAGCCGGTTCCACGTAGATACAAGTGCCTCAATGTACAAGTTTGATTTTTGTTTGAGTTTTTTGCTTTGAGTTGCGAGCCAAAATCTAAGTTATGAGTGAGCCTCAGATTGTTGACAGCTGTTCTGTGTTTTTTAATCTATTCTTGTATTTTACTGTGTTATTTTGGTTTCTATTTATTGTTCTGTACAGCACTTTGGTCCACTGCAGTTGTTTTAAAGTGCTTTACAAATAAAGTTGGATTGGATTTGGATAAAAAAGCTGTGTGGTGCTGATGTAAATGGTCAAATAAATCAGCTGTGTTTCCTCTACACAGAACAAGTGTTTCAATATCATCCTTCTTGTAGTTGAAATAATTCCAGATAACTGACACTGCTTTTCTTTTTGGCACCGAGTCTTCATTTACATTGATTTTCTCTTGTTCGGTGCTCCTTTTTCAATATTGTTACCAGCGACTCACTCCAAACTGATTAGGAATGATTGTGATTTTGAATCAGATCAGGACATTTTTAGTACTGCCGCAGACCTCTGTACAAACACCTATATGTGTCAGTCATTCCTTCTGGCCCTTTGGCATGAAAAGTCGTACGGTGACTGGATGAAGAAGGGCTTGGTCTCAACTGAACGTGTACATTGATGGTGCATTTGCATCTTTCAGTCAACTAAAGAGACAATACAACCTGTCCAACTCTAACTTTTTTGGGTATTGACAGGTCAGACATTATGTCATATATAAAATCCTATGCTTGGACTCCGTTTCTCACATACTTGGAGGAAATTAAATTGGACTAAAGAGTATATCTGTGGACCAGTGACTGTCTTCAGTCTCTGCCCCCCCCCTTTCTTTATTTGAACAAGGACTGACTAGTTAATTGATCAGTTGTTATACACATCTGAGCCTTTGTGTTTTTTTGTGTGTTTTTTTTTTTTGTGTTTTACATAATTGAAAACTGTAAAATAAAATATTATAAAAAGGATGATTGTGATTGATGGATCACTGTGTGCAGTGTGTGTCAGGTACCCTTGAAATTAGATGAGAACATGTTGAGTTCATTTGCCTCCAACATTGCAGGACTTGCGATGTGACTATTGCGCTCGCATATATCGTAATGTCGATGCTCAAATGACATATTGTACCTCTGTACTTGAGGCCGGATCCTTTGACAGTTACATACCGTGTCTCACATTAGCTCTCCTCTCTTGCCCCCCCCTTCCGTTGGCTTTCCTCTCCCTTCCTTCTGCTACTCTGCCTCTTCCCACGCCCCGAAATCCACGAGGTTTCCCCCGCAGAGTGTTGAAGAAGGTGACCGTCTGCCTCTTGGCCTTGCGGATGATGTGGCAGACGAGCTGGAAGAGCTCCTCGTAGCAGTCCCCGGGCTCGCTGGCCAGAGTGGACGAGGACGAACAGCGCGCTCGCTGCTCCTGCATCAGCTGGTGTTCCCTCTGCTTCGTCTCTGAGAACTGGGTGGCGATGACCACCAGGCACAAGTTGATCATGAAGAAAGAACCGACCTGAGGGATGACAGACACGGGTTTAACACAATTAACCACAACAAATGAAACTGAAATGGTGTTTTGAGACAGTGAACATGACAGAAAATGTACAACAGTGATTTGGACCCATGATTGTCTAGTACAGGCATGTCCAAAGTCCGGCCCGGGGGCCAATCACGGCCCGCGGTCAGATTTTATACGGCCCACAGCTTGGGTTTTATATTATATTATTTATGGCCCGCTTGGACTGTTCAACCGAGTACATGAATCATAAAAGGTTCAAAATGCAGTTTCTCCTTTCACCTCATGGTGGCAGCACCACTCTAACTCTATCTGGCTCTGTGACCTCGCCGTGAACCTTTTTCGCTAATTTCTAACCACGGTGCCTGTAAATAAAAAAACGAAAGTTGACAGTGAGGGCCGCCGCTTCCAGCAGAGATGGGAATTACAGTTTTTTTTTACTGAAAATTGAGGCAATTATGTTTGCCTAATTTGTCAAGAGACTGTTGCCTTGTTTAAGGAATTCAATGTAAAGAGACACGAGCAGACAAAACATGCTAATGCATACGACAAGCTAGCAGGGAGTGAGCGCTCCGAAAAAGTGAAGCAAATTCCAGCTGCTTTAAACTCACAACAGTGACTCTTCATGTGAACCTCGGAGTTCAATGAATTCACCACCAAGGCAGGCTACCAAGTTGCCAGGTTAGTTGCCTCTAACTGCTGGTGTTATGTACCTGTAGATGTGACACAAAATATTACTTTCTGAATGATTTTGTGAAAGACAAGTAAGAGTCATATGTTTTCATCTTAAACGTTAACAGACTTTACATTACTGAGTAATATATGAGTAATGATTACTCATATAAGTCATGTTTAAAATGAATGTGGGGTTAAGATTTTTATCAACTTGGATGTTTAAGATACTCTATACAGTTTGTTCTATGTTATCTGACTCCAGATGTGAAAGGAAGGCAGAATTGTTTTGTTTTGTTTTTTTTTTTAATTAGTTCACACCTGAGTGACTTAGATTTGGTTACATTGCCATTTAAAAAAAATGATATTGTGACAATGAAAATAAAATTGTTGTAGAACAGCGCATTTAGATGTAATTTTTACTGTTTAAAAAATGTCTGAAGGGACCACTGGCCCCTGGCAATGTCCACATTATCAGATCTGGCCCTCGTTAAAAAAAGTTTGGACACCCCTGGTCTAGTACAACAATAAACTAGTGGCAAAAAAGGTGTGTGAGTCGAGTTTATTCATTTACATCATAACTGTAGTAAAGCCTACATGTTAACTGAAAGTCATATTTACAAAACAGGATTTGTGCATATCATATCTATTTATATTTGAGGTCATTGTGTTGTATATATCCAATACATTTGCCTTCAGCTGTTGAGTTGTTCATCTGTCTCATATGAATATATTTTCTAAAATGCTACAATGTCCTGTTGAGTTTTCTCTGACCTTTACATCTCACGAGAAAGACAAAATAAATACATAAACTAATGAAAAAAACAAACTCAAACAAAGCAATAAAAGTTAAAACTGAAAAGCAATTTCTAAAACTAATTCAAACTCAACTGAAGCGTAAAATAAAAATAAATAATACATGCAAAACTATTATAACCCCTGCAGATGCATAGACAAAACAAGAAACACTTTACAATGAGTTTTCTTTTTTTTTTTTTTTTAACTCTACAGAGAATATTGTCTAAGACTTGCAATGCATCTAAAAAACTGGTACATTAATAATTGGAGCTCCCAACTTTAGAAATGTTTTACCCCTGTCTCTGTTGGATTATTTAATTTATCTAAGGGCCAAGTGTATTTAATCATTTCTTTACTTATTGTGTCTGATGTGTTATTATTTGTAAATTATGTATTGCAAAACTTGCATTGTACACGTCTGTAGTCGCTTTTCCGTTGACAAATTATGGGAATATAACATACGCAAAAAAATTTACCTAATGGAAAAACGACAATTTTGCCAAAACACTTGTTTTTCAATTAAAAGTGGTGGATTTTCAGGCGTAGTGCAAATGGCATATCACGCAAAACTGCAATGGAAAGAGCTTTTTCCCAAATAGTCACATGAATAAAAAAAAAAAAAACAAAACAAAACATGTTGACGGACGTTACAACAAGCGAAGAAGAAGAGTTTTAAAAGAAACATGATACGTGTGGACACACCAGGCAACTGAATCATTTTTTAATTTAGTACAAGACAGAGGAGTAATATATAATAATAATGAATATATCTGTATATCAACGCCATATTTACGTTCATCGCCATGTTTATGGAATGACTTCTCGTGTCATCTCACGATAATAAATAAACAAATCATCACATTTGTGATTTATTGGAAAAACCGACATTATGCACTTCTGTTTTTTTGACATTTAGCAAATATGGGTAAAGTTTTGCACAGATGTCCAATGGAAAAGCGACGTGTTTAGGTTTTTTAAATTTATGTTTTAAAAATTGCATGTTCATGACCTTGTGCTACTTTTTACACTAACAATTCAACGTCTGTAAAGGAACTGCAGATGAAAACAGACATGTAGCCTCTGCTGCATTTACAGCAATGTCAATTAATGTGCAATGTCCCTGTTAAATAAACCAATAAATAAATACATTGAACTGCACAAAGACACAAACGTCTGACCTACACCTGCACTTTGATGGTTAGGTCATTTTTTCCCACTGATACGAGCTAATTAATTTTAAAACCCACTGTGATGCTATCGTAAAGCAGCAGCTGCAGGAACCAGACGGATCTTATCTTATTCTAAAGTCTGTTATCGAAGCTGTTAATGGTCGGTATCTGTCACCTCATTACTTGAACTCTCTGCAGCCTATTATTCCACTGGTTTGACAATCCAAACACTAAGTAATACACAGAATGGACAAAATAAAGCTGAACCACTGAGGTCCTGTTACTGTGACTCCCAGAGCAGAACGCTCTTATCTACTTATCGCACCCACATGACATTTTCTATAAACACTAACAAGATTATCTGCAGCAAAACCTAAAAACTCTAACACTGAACAAATGCAAAACCAACCCAGATAACACTACTCTACAATGTCTTAGAAAATATCAGGCATTCAGACATTAAATGTGCTAAATCTTACATACTTTAATAAGATGAATCAGAAAACAAATGACCCAAGTGCTGGTTTGCTCATGTTTTTATTATATATGATGGTGTTATTACGTATATATATGTTGGTTTATGTAATAATAATAATAATAATAATAATAATAATAATGGATTACATTTCTATAGCGCTTTTCTATGAACACATACTCAAAGCGCGTGCAGTGGATCCATTATTCATTCGTTCACACATTCACTCTCTGGTGTATCCACAGCAACACACAGTGGCAGCAAGGAGGGGGAAGTGTTTTGCCATGACTAGGACAGAGCGGGTTTCGAACCGCCAACCCCTTGGTTATTAGACCACCCGCTCTACCTCCTGAGACACAGCCCCTACGAACATTTATACAACAGATCTATAAATGTTCCACCACAGTCTGTAACCCTCAAAGACTAAAACCATCTACTGATCTAAACTGTTTCATACCTGCTGGTCCACTAATCCTATCAATACATGTCAATAATGGGTGTAAATACAGTTCTTCATCTGTTCATGGTCATCAGATATGACCCATTTGGACGTTCAGAGGCTCCGTAGTTACCATGGAAACACCGTCATCTTCTACAACATTGATTCACCAGTCAAACCCATGGAGTTGGATCAATGACAGTGGATGGACATGCTTGTTTTTACATTCTGTTACCAATATCTTTGTGAAAAAGTCCCTTTTGTTTCAGTTTTCTCTGTTTCTGATATAATAACCCTCAACTGTAATCTGAGCTTTTATGAAACATCTACATGATCAGTGAATTAAATAATGGAAAATACTTGATTTTCACTGAAAAAACACAAAATACAGAGGATAATATTATAATGTTTCAACCCCTACCCCTTAGCTCCGCTTCAAGCTCCGTTTCAAGGGGTAGTGCCAAGTGCAAAAGCCAAGGGGGAGGGGCTAAGAGGTGAATTCTATTGGGCCTTCGACTTTAGACAGCATGGCCTTGAGCTTGGTTAAAAAAATAACCCGATAAAGAGCCGATCTCTAACGTAATAATTGATTTTTCTGAGATTTCTCAAAAGAAGGTAGAATTTTTCTGCTGGATTTCTGTGTTTTGGGTTCTTGTTTTGTGGAACGGATAGCAGATTGAAAGAGAGATGTAGAAGGGGAATGAAACAGAGGGTAGAAAAGGCCAAGGCCAGACTGAGGGAGAAAGAGAGAAGTCAGATGGGGGGGGGGGGCTAAAATCTGCCGCTCTCTAGGCTGTGATCAATAGTGATTGTAAAGCCTGATAACCCCCTTCTGCTCTCCATCTGAACCATGACGACAGAGTCTATGGAAGAGCAGTGTAGAAAGAACAGGGAGTGTGTGTTTTGTGTGTCGAGGTGCTCCTCATTGATCCGAAGCTACACATTTGTGGTCAGAGTGACTGCTTTTCGTGCTAGCTCTCTGGACATGGAACTGAAAGGGAGGCAGTGGGACCCAGCGCCCGTTCAGCACCCTCACCGATCCCATCAAATATTTATACTCACACTCTGCTGGAGCCGCCCAAATACAATTAGATTAGTGTGTGTGTCTGAGTGTGTTTGTGCGCAGCGTTTGTGTGTGTGCAGCTGACAGGGAACGGACGCACTGGGCATGTGCGGCGGAGAAAGGAAACGCAAACCGAAAAGAATCCGTGTAGGTCAGTGTATCTTTTGGTAACTGTGTTTTCTGTTTGAAAAAAACAAAAGAAAAACTAGCGGCTAATTGATTTTCACTCTACAATAGACGAATTTAACTTGAATTTCAAGGTGTTCTTCTTTTTCAGTGTCAAAACAGATAAACCAAATTTTAAAAAATGGATTGATTTTCATTTTCTCTTTCTAAAAACAAAAAAGAAAGTTACTACCTGACAGAAATGGAAAAACGGACCAAAAACACCTGTTTTTTTTTTTGTTTTGTTTTTTTTTCTGAGACCGGATGTTGTCTTTTTTTTTAAACTTATATTTTATTATTTCATTCTTGAAATTTTACATCACAAACATTTATAAAATAGTGTCAGTTGTCATCCTGTATATTGTCCATTTTTTCCATCGATCTTCATAAGTTACTTGCTGTAGTTTTATGATATACGTAAGTCTGTCCATGTTGTGAATTTCTTCCACACTGTCTCCAATTATTTAGGGTGGGGGGGGGGGTCGTCTTTGCAGTATTTTCATGTGATGGCTTTTTTAGACGATGCAGAGGATTTTAATCAAATATCCATCTTTACTTGGTTTGTCTTTTCCTGTTAAATGACCCAAACAGAACACAGAACATGTCCTTGGCAGTTTGTATCCCAATATTTTTCCAAGTTCTTCACTGATATTATTCCAATATTGGGACAGTTTTGTACACTCCCAAAAACATGTGCATGACCCACATCCTGCTCACCGCACAACCTCCAACAGGGCTGAGGGAATGACAGTGAAGCCTTAGAAAAAATGTCATTATGTTTTTCCAACAAAATATTTTCCAGTTTCTTTAATGAGATGTAGTCGCTTGAGTTTCACATATTTCATAGGATGTCATTTTTGAGGAAAGAGCACTAATGCCTAGATCACAAAGATTTGTAAAAACGATGGGTTTGTACGAAATCTGGAGTTCGTAGAAATTTGTGGAGGGAGCCGGAAGATTTTGTACACTGTATAAAACAAGGGACTTACTAAATAAAAACAGCCTATACATGATCTACTGCTGTTTGGTCCTGCCATGCTTAACATATTGTGCAGAAATATGGGAGAATGCAGGAAAAACTAGCATAGATACATTAGTAAAATGACAAAAAAAAATAGCGATTAGAGTAATTAATAAAGTAGGACATTTTGAAGCAACTAATAATTTATTTAACTTAATACCTTAAAATTGCCAGATATTGCATATATTAAAATATTAGAGATGATTTAAAAAGTTAAAAAAAAATAACATTGTTCCAAATACCATTCAAGAGTTCTTTAACTTAAGAGAGAGTAATTATAATTAAAGAGGTCTGTATATTTTTGAATGAATGAAAGTGAGGACAAATGTGAAGTCCAGATGGATTTGGGTTGGGGTGTGAAATTATGGGATGGACTTGATGAATTTAAGTTGTTCACTTCTCTGATCAAGTCTAAAAAACGTCTTAAGTATAAAATCATTCAGGAATATTAAGTGGAAATGGCAGATGTGTTTTTGTTATTGATTCTTTTGTTATAATGACAGTGCTGGATGATGTACTCGTTTAATTTAATGTAAGCGGTCCATCAGGGGAAAAGGAGAGGCACAAAATAAGCTTGTGCTTCTGGCCTCTTCCTTTTTTTGGTTTTTGTGTTTGTTATGGTTGTTGTGCTGTGTGCGATGATTACTGCACGAACCAAAAATAAACCATTCAGTCATTCACAACTAATGAAATGCATTTGTGCTGCCAATAATGCAAATAAATATCAATAAATATATAAAAATTTGTCAGAAAATGACTCAACTCACCACTTCCTGTTGCTCAAAGTAGACTAATACATTTCATATTGTTTAAGTGTAACTCTACATCATAAAATGAAACTCTGAAGGCAGTTACTTTGCCTCACTATGTTGACTTGTCAATTATCAAAACTCCACAGTGGCACAACACAGGCTGCAAAACGGATTTTTGTGTTGAACTCTGGAGGTTTAAGAACAGATGACGGCAGGCAAACGCAGCGTGAGTATTCTAAACATAGCATACACGGAAATGGATATCGATTTTTTTAGGCAGGCCTTTCTCAGGTGGTGAAATTAACCCATAAAGACCCAGTGCTACTTTTGTGGCAGTTCTCAAAGGATTTTTCTCTCTATTTAACCGTTCTTAAGTGAACATAACCCCAGTGTGTCCATCCACTGGCACTGATCCAACTCCATGGGTTTTACTGGTGAATCGATGTAGAAGATGACTGTGTTTCCATGGTAACTACGGAGCCTCTGAACGTCCAAATGGGTCATATCTGATGACCATGAAAAGATGAAGAACTGTATTTGACACCGGTTATTGATAGAATTAGTGGATCAACAGGTATTACACAGTTTAGATCAGTAGATGGTTTTAGTCCTTGAGGGTTACAGAATAAATGCAGGTTCTGGATGTTACGAAACTATGAACTCTGCTCGTTTTTCAAGCGTATTGTCTATTTTCTCATCATTTTATAATTATTTGTACATTTTTATACCACATTCCAAGTTTGTTTGTTTTTTTCATTTTACTGGAATTTTGTCCTAGTCCAGAACGGGCTCATTTCTGCTCTACGTTAAAGATGCAGACGTAGACGCAGACGGATGGAGGGTTCTGTCCTTTGTATTTTACTCATGTAATTCTGTCGATTGTCCAGGAGAGCGGATTTGAACCCAGACGGAGAATAAGGAGCAGTACAACTGGGAACTGTGGAGGCAGTGTTGAGTTTAGAAGAGAATCATTTCCATAAATAGAGATACTTTTCATAGAGCGACTGTATGAGTATGAGTACTGTGTACTTTTGGAGTAATCCTACAACAGATTCCCTTCCAAGCTACAAAAGTGTTTGTTTTTTCATCTGAAATAGGCTTTAAGACCAAATTCAATGATGAATAAAATTATTTTTTCCAGTAAGTACCTCACAAATTTGGTATTTTTGATATTAGTACTTCATATACTACTAGCACATATACTATGAACTACTTTTACTGTGTATTTTTGGAGTAATCATACTCAAAAATCCCTTCCAAGCTCCAAAAGTGTTTTATTTTTCGTCTGAAATAGGCTTTAAGACTAAATTCAATGATGAATATAATTATTTTTTCCAATAAGTACCTCGTGAATTTGGTATTTTTGGTATTAGTGCTTCATATACTATTAGCACAAACACTATGAACTACATTTACCGTGTACTTTTAGAGTAATCATACTCCAGAATCCATTCCACACTGCACTTCTGTTTGTTGTATTCAGTGGTTGTAACAGATCAAATGTAAAAAAAAAACTTTTAAAAGTTTGCCAGCTCTGTTACTTTTTGCGGCTCCAGACTATTTTTTTTGGCAGAAGAGGGAGGGGGCCAAATGGCTGTGACTGATAGTAAAGGCTGCAGAGCCCTGGTTTAGATCAGTAGATGGTTGTGTCCGCTGGTGGATGTTTGGGTCTTTATGGGTTAAAGTGACCCTTTCATATTCAGTCTTGTTTATGTCACTCAACCACTCCTGAACACATCCACACCTGGACGTTCCGACACTGATCACCTCCGTCTCAGCCTCTTCTAGAATCATGCAGATGGAGGTAGAGCTCCACTTCCGTCCTCAAACTCAGCTCCAGAAACCTGGTGCCTGTCAGTTACAATCTGTGTCACATTCCAACCACTGCGCCCCTCAGATCAATGACCATTCAGCCGTATCTGTAAAGTTAATACCACGCACGAGCCGCAGATTAGACGGTTCAAATCAACAGGCTTAACGTGGTCAAAAGCTGCGTAACAGAACAGGTTTGTTGGCATTTACGGATGTCAAACAGGGCCAGACTGTTTCCCATGTAAAGCTTTTAATTCCACTGAGTCCTCTTGTCTAAACTGTGCTACATGATGGTAATCAGGATACTAACACTCAGCAGCTTCAGCGCTATCTCCGCTCCCTTTTTTCATCTGTCTCTCCATCTGTCACTCTCCTCTCCATCTCTCTCATCGGCCTTTTCATCTAAACTCCCTCCTCGCACTCTTGTATCACACACTCTTCATTGCACTTGCTCTCTCAATTTAACTCAACACACTTAATCTGCATGGAAGTTACGTGAACGAAATCGTCAACTGCTCCTGAACGCACCGCGCTCCCGCCTCGGCCTCTCCGTCTTCTGTCATGCTCCCCTCTCATCTCACCATGCTTAGTGCCATGCATTATTAAAGAAAACATAATTAAAAGTCTTCTCATCTGTCTGACGGCGAGACGGGGAGATGTGAGGATATGAGCAGAACTTTCAACACGTGGAAAGTAACGCTCAAATCCTTTTTCTCCACTCAGTCTGTTTGTGAGACAGGCCTTGAAACATCTTGTAACAAAGGCAACAAGAATCCTGTCTGAGGGGAGAAAAGATGGCTATTCAACAAATGAAATCCTGTTATGATGGTTATTCAGAGTCTGTAACTGAATACACGTTTAACGCTTTAACTCCTGACGTGACGCGCTCTGAATGTATGATTTATTTTAAACAGTCCCAAAAATTCAACCGTTTGCTCAATTAGAAACATTTGTAAACGCACAGATAGAACAGACCTTGTTCTTTCCACAGACAAGGCGCCTCTGGCAGGACGTTTTAAAAACCTGAAACACAACGCAGCTCAGTTTTCATTTCTTCTGCTTCCTCCTCTCATTTGACAGACCGTGGATCACATTCAAGCTCAAAACAATTGAAACAAAATTGATGCTTTTATAGACATTTGAAAATTGCCCATTATAAGAAAATGGGAGAAAAAAAGATTTTTAAAAAATTCCTAAAAAATGTAAACTTTGACCTACTTTTCCCAAAATGTAACGACATCTATTTCGGGTCACTGGTAATCTATAAACCAAATTTGGTTTGAATTCAACCGACAGTTTTGCTGCTACAGTATTAAACAAACAAACTGAACCAAAAACAAAACCCCTTCACTGCCCTTTGGGGCTGGGGAAATAAAGTGATGTCATGTCTCTGGAAGGCACAGATATGTTTAATCTAAGCCAAAATAATTTGTCAGTTAACCCTTAAACTCCTGACATGTCTGTAGTGAGCCTTCTGAACGTATGATTTATTTTATATAGTCTTAAAAATTCAACCATTTGCTCAATAAGAAACATTTCTAAACGCACAGATAGAATCGACCTTATTCCTTCCACAGACAGGGAGTTTCTGGTAGGATGTTTCGGTTCTCATTTCTTCTGCTTCTTCATCTCACTTGACCGACCAATGGACCACATTCAAGCTCAAAACCAGAGAGAAACAAGTGGTTCCAGACACAACAAACCCCGCCCCTTGCACATATTGTTCCTTATTTTGGCAGCAATCCAGCTGATGTCATCCTGTCTATGTGTGTGCTGATGTCATAGCAACTGCCTCCATATATGTGCCAAGTCTGAAGTAAATTAAAACAAAATTGATGTTTTTACAGACATTTGAAATTTTGCCCATTGTAAGTAAATGGGGAAACAAAAAGATTTTAAAAATTCCTGAAAAATTTAAACTTTGACCTATTTTTCCCAAAATGTAATCACATCTATTCTGGGTCACTGGTAATCAGTAAACCCAATTTGGTCTGAATTTAACCAATAGTTTTGCTGCTAGAGTGTTAACAAACAAACAAACAAATGGAACCTAAAACGATAGCCCTTCCCTCCCCTTCGGGGGGGCGGGGTCATAAAGTTACATCATGTTTCTGCCAATATAATTTGTCAGTTGAAGTGGAAGGAACAGACCCGTTTTATGATACGAACAGATTCCTCTATTTATGCAATCGAGTACCTTTTTATTCATTTGATTGACAGGTTTTACAAATGAAGGTTTTGCCTGAAAGGAAGCGTACCATTTAGAATTGAGAAGCAGATGCATCAATGAGTTCTATTGTAAAATAACCTTATCATTTATATTAATCTCCACATTACACACTGTAATTTGGCCCAAATAAGCATCACAGAACGGATGAATGCATATTTTCACACTTTCCTGTTTGAACAGTTTAATAATCTGAAGGACAGCCCATGTGGTGCACTGTAATAAATCATTATTCCTTTTGAACAGCAGCAGGTGACTCATTAAAAACTGGGTATTTTCCAAGACGGCACCCTATTGAAGATACTTTTTGCATTTGCAGGAAAAAAAATGAGTAAAGTTTCTTGATGTTCAGCAGGTGCCGGCAGCAACACGTGGACTGGAGTCCTTCCTCGGCAGAGGAGGTGGAGAACATCAGACTACAGACTTTTCCATCAACCTTGCGATTAGTGATGGCATGCATTATTCTCACTATAGTTACGCTACATCTGCCTGTATAAAAATACATTTTTTCAAACATGTGACGACACGTGACTCTCCACAGATGTGAATTTCATGTTCAGTTTCTCTGTCGGCACGCGTCATTATCAAACATCACGCTTTGAAGATTTACATATATGAACATGTGAAGGACTGAACTTCCTCATGTATGTATAATCCTGTGATATTTACCCTTATTTTTTCCTACAGCTTAAACTGTGATAATATTACATTTACATATTTCCCATTTGCCAAGACGCCGGCTGCCAAGTGCTTTATTTCTCCACTTTCACCATTTGTCATAACCTACTTATCAGGCTCTTTATAATCTACGCTTTCATAAATTCAAAGAAATATATTAAACCTTCAGCGCTGACCCGTGGGGAACCAGATATGGTCGTTTTGATGCTGGGGAGGACTTCCACCTCCTGGACTTCATCATTGTCAATACTGAGGGTGGGAAATGAAAGGGGGGGGGGGTCAAATCCACATCCCGACCCCGGGGTGCAGGATCTCAGGGACCACACCCTGACCCTCAGAGGCAACATCCCGGTCCCCCAGCACAGATACTTGTGAATTAGTGCATGCTGTGCACCAGTCACCGCCAAAGCATTCAAACGCAGTAAATTTAACCCTAACATGACTGTAAGGCTACTGTATTCAAAATTACTAATATATCACAAAATATTTGTCCTATCAACTTGTCGTTTTCACTAGTCTGTTCACTGACCACAAATACATGAGTATGACAAACTGCAGAAGTCAGCTCTGTACAGCTTTAGCGTGATGACACACACACAGTCCACTTCCCTTTTAAAATATAAGATATATTGCATAATAATTACATTTCACTTTATATTCACGGTAAGTAAAAAAAAAAAAAAGAATATCGTCTAAGTCATTTTTAGATTTGATTGACCTAAAATGATTTTAACATCCTTGACTGTTACTATCTTCAGTGTAATTTTTGTATTTCACAAATTCATCCCAGGGGCCGGACTGGACCCTTTGGTGGGCCGGATTTGGCCCCCGAGCCGCATGTTTGACACCTGTGTCCCCAGATGTAAAATTCAAGCCTGTATTCTTCGGCTTCAATAGAATTCATCATCTTTGTGTCTTGGGAATCACAGTGAACCCATACAGAGCTGACTGCTGCACTTCCTCATCCTTTAGGTATTTGTGGTCAGTGAACAGACTGGTGAAAACGGCGAGCTGATAGGACCGATATTTTGGGACATATTAGTAATTTTGGAATACAATAGCCTAAACAATCACGTTGCTATGCCCAGAATCATAGAATCGTCATGGAAGTGGGTTACCTAGCAGCAGATAAACAATAAGGCCACGTTGCCATGGCGTCAGATTTCATGTGCCAGCTGAGAGGTTATTCAAGTGGAATTTTTCCCATAAGTCAACTCTCCCCAGCATCAAAACTCCATCTAGAAGCCACTAGTGCACATATATGGTCATCCTTCCTCTCATATACTGAGTACAGATGATAATGTCAGTAGTAAAGTGGTATATGTATTGTTTTTTTTATGATATTTGTTCTGGAGTAGTCTGGTGTAATATTATAAAAAGATATAATTAAAGGAAAATCAAATGCTGTGCTGTGTTTTTGTGCACACATCACATCTCATATTCAGCGTTTGCATTAGATGAAGTAAAAGCAGCTTTGAATTCCTATTGTGTAAAATTGGCCAACTTAATCTGAAATTAATTTGCCAGTGAAAGGTGTTGGAGACAGGATGACATATTGTATGTCACAGTGTTGAACCTGATGCTGTGATCAGTGGCTGTGCTCTGCCTGTGTGAGCCCAGAGGACACGCTGAGAGATTCACACTAATTAATAACATTTCATTTAAGATCAAAGAGGGAGACAGACGTGCACTGGCTGCTCGCTCGCCCTCTCTCTCTCTCTCTCTCTCTCTCTCATTCCCCACTCCTCTCTCTGATTTCACGCTGACATTCCACTCCATCATCACCACCTCCTGGTTTCTCCTCTTGATCGATCCATCCTCCCATCCACCCTTCGTTTCTTCCATCCTCTCCTAAACTCACTGTTTTCACCCACTATCCTCCTTTCTTCCATTTTCTTTCCCATTTAATTCATAAACACTCAGCACTACTTTTGTTTCAGTTCCCAAATGTGTTTTTCTCTCTGTTTTAACATTTCTTAAGCAATTTATCACCATGTATTTGAATATTATCCTCTGTATTTTACTTTGTTTCAATAAAAATCAGGTGTTTCCCTATATTTAATTCACTGATACTTGTAGATGTTCATTAAAAACTCATATTAAAGTTGACGGTTATTATATCAAAAACAGACAAAACTGAAGAAAAAGTGACTTTTTCAGCAAAATCTCTCGTTAACTGAACGTAAACCCAGTGTGCCCATCCACTGTCATTGATCCAACTCCATGGGTTTATCATTTTGTCTTCAATTTCACTCAGTTTGTGGCTTACTTTGTTCTTGTTGCTCATTATTTTTGTCAATTTTCTATTCATTTTGTTCATTTTAATGACAGCTTTGGCTGTTTTGGTTCATTTTCTTGTTTCTTATTTTATTCTTTTTTTACTTAATTTCAGAATTTTTGCTTGTTCTTTCATGTTACTCATCATTTTGAAAATTTTTTGGTCATTTTATTTCCTATCTAATATATAAACTGAAAAAATAAGCATTTCCATCCACTGTCATGGATCCAACTCCATGGGTTTTACTGGTGAATCAATGTTGTATAAGATGACGGTGTTTCCATGGTAACTATGGAGCCTCTGAACGTCCAAATGGGTCATATCTGATGACCATGAAAAGGTGAAGAACTGTATTTGACACCAATTGTTGGATTCACAGCTATTAAACATTATAAACTAGTGGATTGTTTTAGTTTCTAGTGAATATTTAGATGTTTGAGGGTTAAATAAACAATAGTATTAAATTTACATTTTTTTATACAAAAAAATCACTTCCCCTCAAATAAACAAAAATGCAAAAAAATCATCTGTTTATATGGAAGGTATGTGTGATTTTTACATTGATATAATCTGCAAAAGCCACCAAACTACTGATGTAAATGAGATTTAATGACAATATGACTTTCCTTCAAACTCAACTACATTTAAATGCAAAGAAAAATGTACATTTTCAGCAAAATCTCTCATTAGCTGAACATAACCCCAGTGTGTCCATCCACTGTCATTGATCCAACTCCATGGGTTTGACTGGACAATCAGGAATGAAATAAGTTTAGATCAGTAGATGGTTTAAGTCGTTGAGGGTTAAAGGCTAAATGCAGGTTCTTGGTATTAAAAAACAATTAACTTTGCTCATTTTTCAAATTTATTGTTCATTTTCTCCTCATTTTGTTCACTTTTATACCCCATTGCAAGGATTTGGGCTATTTTTTTCTTTATTTTCAAAGTATTTTGTCCTGTTTACACCAATTATTTACATGTATTAATAGGATTAGTGGATCAACAAGTATTAAACAGTTTAGATCAGTAGATGGTTTTGGTTGTCAGTGGCTGTTTGGGTCTTTATGGGTTAATTCAATATTTATTTTTTGCAGTAGAACCTACCCCCTGTTATTTTCGCATCAAATGTCAGCCATTATATCTCCAATCGTCTGTAGTGAAGCAATTTTAAGGGCCTGATGTAGGAGATAATGTCCCAAGGCAAATCTGGAAAAAGAGCGTGGGAATGTGTCCTCTGGTGTTTGTGCGTCAACAAACGCAGATGTGTGCGCGTGTCTGCGAGGGCATGTGTGTTTCTGCGTGACTGGGAATAATAAGCAGAGTGACAGATACATGAGTGATGCTTCGTATACAGCTCTGAAAGATACTGGGGGGGAGGGAGGGAGGAAGGAAGGAAGGGGAGATGAAATGAAGGCATGAGAGGGGGGTGAAGGAAGGGAGCCAAGAGTACAGAGATAAAAAAGAAAAGAGGTTTATGAGGACCAGGAGGCACAGAAGGGATGGATGGGAATGAAAGGCATAATGGGGGAACATGTTTAAAGATAGAAGGAACAGGTGAGAGCAGGAGAGGCAGCAGTGAAAGGGTGAAGAGATGAAAGCAACAAAGAGGGGGGGGGGGGTGGTGTCTGAATCTAATGCTGAACCCGCTCAACTCCACTGGGGTACCAGGTACTGTTCCTAGAGACCGTTTCCATTACAGGATACTAGCGACTCCACAGTACCTGGACGTCGCAGTGCCTTCTGTGTCGTCTGCTCTCACAGTTGCTGATAAACTCGTTCGTTGCGTGCTGTTCTGTCAAGCTCACGCTGAATTTTTCTGCCGGCCACCAAGGACAGAAATGTCTGAATCTCCTCCACCGACCATAGTGTAGTTTTGTGGGCTGTCATCATGTGGATTAACCTACCGCTATATTTACTGTCAACTTCCACATCTGTTTTTTTTTTTTGTTTTTTTTTAAATAGCGGGTTGCACATTGACAACGCAATGACGCAGAGACAACTCCCAGACCAATCAGTGGTCTGCAGTGTTTACACGTCACGGTTTAGTATCTCTTCCCCCGTTTTGGAACCTCAATGGAGTCCACTACCAATCCAAAGTTTGGACTCACCTGGTTACCTCCGCCAAGGAGGTTCTGTTTTTGCCAGGGTTTGTTTGTTTGTTTGTTTGTCTGTCCGTTAGTGTGCAACATAACTCAAAAAGTTATGGACAGATTTGGATGAAATTTTCAGGGTTTGTTGGAAATGGGATAAGGAAGAAATGATTAAATTTTGGTGGTGATCGGGGGGGGGGGGGGGGGGGGGGCACCGATCAGCCTTGGCGGAGGTCTGCGCTCTCCGAGTGCTTCTTTGTTTGTTTTTCTTTGTTTCTATTGTAGATTCTCACTGAAGGCATCAAAACTATGAATGAACACACATGGAATTAAGGAGTTTTAAAAAGTGTGACAGAACTCAAAGCATGTTTTATATTTCAGATTGTTCTAAATAGACACATTTTGCTTTTATTACTGCTTTGCACATTCTTGGCATTCTCTCCATCAGCTTCATGAAGTAGTCAGCTGAAATGTTTTCCAACAGTCTTGAAGGAGTTCCCAGTGATGTTGAGCACATGTTGGACATCTGAGGTCCATCTCATGCCATTTAAATGAGAAGGGGAGTCCAAACTTTGGACTGGTAGTGTAGATGCCAAAAACACTAGTACCGGGTACCAGATTCCAGGTCCTTTTATGTAATGGAAATGCAAAACGGCTGAGTCGAGCCGAGCGGGTATCATGAAGTGGAAATGCGGCGTATGGGCAGGCAAGGGCTGCTTTCTTTTTCTCGAAAGTTGCGGTGTTACCGGCATTTTCAAAGTCCCCATGGTAAGCTAAATGCAGACGTGTCAGTGTACACCAAGGTTATAATAGTTTGGGATTTTTCATTCTAGTTTACTTTTATTTAGTTTGTACTTTTATGTCTCTACTACAGTTAGTTTTAATGAGTTTTTAGAGCAGGTTTGCTAGTTTTTATTAGTTTTTGGTTTTGTCTAAATGCTTAGTTTTAGTTTAGTTTTATCATATGTTCTATTTTTCTCGCCGTCATATTAAAAGTAAATCCCAGACAGGACTCTGCTGCTTTCTCCCAACTTTAGTCTCCATGTTTCCAGGTAGAGTGGGGACCAGAAGACGACTCTAAACGAAAAGTGACGAGAATTGACGGACCATGAAGTACCCTATGGTACCACCAGCTAAATTTGCTTGAGCAAAATAAATCGATTTCATATCAATCCAATATTGACAAAGACGAAAACTAAGGGAATTTTATCTATCATTTTTATCTGTTTTAGTTAGTTTTGTAAACACACAATACAGTTTCAGTTAGTTATCGTTTTTTCCTTGTAATTATAGTTTTTATTTATTTCAGTTAACGAAAATGTTTTTACAATTCTGGTTTTCGTCATTTCATTAGTTTTCGTTAACGATAATAACCTTGGTGTACACCAGGTGATGCATCTGAGCTAATCACGTTTGCAGAAACCACCAGTAGCCAATGAGGTTTCGTCATTAGCATAAAATCCTCCTTTGGATATTCACGATTGGTTCCTGATAGAAAGGAAATGCCCTTATTTAGTTGACATCGTGTTGTGCATGAGACTCAGAGCTTTACAATACCAAACATGACAGACTTCAGTAAACAGATGAAACTTGGCATTGCCGTTTAGAATGCTAATTTCTTGGTAAATTTGGGAGAAACTTACTAGTGGAGGTAAACAAACTGTAATAAAATAAACATCTTCATGTATAATGTAATGTATTTCCTTATAGCAGCTTGAAAGAACACATACTGAAGGAGTAAATTAGCCCAAAATCTCAAAATTGACCACTGCATGAAAATCGATGTTTTTTTTAACCTGCCATGTCTCGCCTTAAAAGTGTAAATGAAAAGACAATGGAGCGTGTGGGTTGGGAGGTAAGTGGTATGGTAAAGGTAGTCACACTGCATTAGAACACTTTCACCTGCACACACAGTATCTGACAGGTGAGTTCACACACATTAACACATACATGCATGCACTCACTGCAGATGAAGGAATGGAAATCAAACATGTACTATCAGAACAAACGGGGGGGGGACAGAGGAGTGACAGCTTTTCATTTCACTCGTTTGTAACTTAGCAACAAAAACAGGAAATCTAAAAGTGTCTACGCTGGTTGACTTCAGAAACTAAGTGTGTGTGTGTGTGTGTGTGTGTTCAGTATCAGCAGTGGAACTAGAACTTTTATCAGATCATGATGAAATCTTATCACATACTCGAACCACTAACCACATTCATGTCTATGAATGCATGTACACATATATTCTCAGTGTCCGTCCAAAGTCACAGTGCAGTAAATATTTATCTCTACTGTTTCTTGGTTGGTTGGCATGCTTGTTCTTATTCTGTACATATATTTACACTTTTTTCTTTGAAACTGTTTTGTACTACACACCACAAGAGAGTTGTCTCTTCATTTCGTTGCACATACAGTATGTATAATGAAAATAAAGCATTCTGTTCTATTCCATTCTATTCTATTCAAGTCCACTCCCCCTACAGGTGTATAAGACCACTCCCCCTACAGGTGTATAAGTCCACTCCCCCTACAGCAGGTGTATAAGTCCACTCCCCCTACAGCAGGTGTATAAGTCCACTCCCCCTACAGGTGTATAAGACCACTCCCCCTACAGGTGTATAAGACCACTCCCCCTACAGCAGGTGTATAAGTCCACTCCCCCTACAGGTGTATAAGTCCACTCCCCCTACAGGTGTATAAGTCCACTCCCCCTACAGCAGGTGTATAAGTCCACTCCCCCTACAGCAGGTGTATAAGTCCACTCCCCCTACAGGTGTATAAGACCACTCCCCCTACAGGTGTATAAGACCACTCCCCCTACAGCAGGTGTATAAGTCCACTCCCCCTACAGCAGGTGTATAAGTCCACTCCCCCTACAGGTGTATAAGTCCACTCCCCCTACAGGTGTATAAGACCACTCCCCCTACAGGTGTATAAGTCCACTCCCCCTACAGGTGTATAAGTCCACTCCCCCTACAGCAGGTGTATAAGTCCACTCCCCCTACAGCAGGTGTATAAGTCCACTCCCCCTACAGGTGTATAAGACCACTCCCCCTACAGCAGGTGTATAAGTCCACTCCCCCTACAGGTGTATAAGTCCACTCCCCCTACAGGTGTATAAGACCACTCCCCCTACAGGTGTATAAGACCACTACCCCTACAGCAGGTGTATAAGTCCACTCCCCCTACAGGTGTATAAGTCCACTCCCCCTACAGCAGGTGTATAAGTCCACTCCCCCTACAGCAGGTGTATAAGTCCACTCCCCCTACAGCAGGTGTATAAGTCCACTCCCTCTACAGGTGTATAAGTCCACTCCCCCTACAGCAGGTGTATAAGTCCACTCCCCCTACAGCAGGTGTATAAGTCCACTCCCCTACAGGTGTATAAGTCCACTCCCCCTACAGGTGTATAAGTCCACTCCCCCTACAGGTGTATAAGACCACTCCCCCTACAGGTGTATAAGACCACTCCCCCTACAGGTGTATAAGACCACTCCCCCTACAGGTGTATAAGACCACTCCCCCTACAGGTGTATAAGTCCACTCCCCCTACAGCAGGTGTATAAGTCCACTCCCCCTACAGGTGTATAAGTCCACTCCCCCTACAGCAGGTGTATAAGTCCACTCCCCCTACAGCAGGTGTAAAAGTCCACTCCCCCTACAGGTGTATAAGACCACTCCCCCTACAGGTGTATAAGACCACTCCCCCTACAGCAGGTGTATAAGTCCACTCCCCCTACAGCAGGTGTATAAGTCCACTCCCCCTACAGGTGTATAAGTCCACTCCCCCTACAGGTGTATAAGACCACTCCCCCTACAGGTGTATAAGTCCACTCCCCCTACAGGTGTATAAGTCCACTCCCCCTACAGCAGGTGTATAAGTCCACTCCCCCTACAGCAGGTGTATAAGTCCACTCCCCCTACAGGTGTATAAGACCACTCCCCCTACAGCAGGTGTATAAGTCCACTCCCCCTACAGGTGTATAAGTCCACTCCCCCTACAGGTGTATAAGACCACTCCCCCTACAGGTGTATAAGACCACTCCCCCTACAGCAGGTGTATAAGTCCACTCCCCCTACAGGTGTATAAGTCCACTCCCCCTACAGCAGGTGTATAAGTCCACTCCCCCTACAGCAGGTGTATAAGTCCACTCCCCCTACAGCAGGTGTATAAGTCCACTCCCCCTACAGCAGGTGTATAAGTCCACTCCCTCTACAGGTGTATAAGTCCACTCCCCCTACAGCAGGTGTATAAGTCCACTCCCCCTACAGCAGGTGTATAAGTCCACTCCCCCTACAGGTGTATAAGTCCACTCCCCCTACAGGTGTATAAGACCACTCCCCCTACAGCAGGTGTATAAGTCCACTCCCCCTACAGGTGTATAAGACCACTCCCCCTACAGGTGTATAAGACCACTCCCCCTACAGCAGGTGTATAAGTCCACTCCCCCTACAGGTGTATAAGTCCACTCCCCCTACAGCAGGTGTATAAGTCCACTCCCCCTACAGGTGTATAAGTCCACTCCCCCTACAGGTGTATAAGTCCACTCCCCCTACAGCAGGTGTATAAGTCCACTCCCCCTACAGCAGGTGTATAAGTCCACTCCCCCTACAGGTGTATAAGTCCACTCCCCCTACAGCAGGTGTATAAGTCCACTCCCCCTACAGGTGTATAAGTCCACTCCCCCTACAGGTGTATAAGACCACTCCCCCTACAGCAGGTGTATAAGTCCACTCCCCCTACAGGTGTATAAGTCCACTCCCCCTACAGCAGGTGTATAAGTCCACTCCCCCTACAGGTGTATAAGTCCACTCCCCCTACAGCAGGTGTATAAGTCCACTCCCCCTACAGGTGCATAAGTCCACTCCCCCTACAGCAGGTGTATAAGTCCACTCCCCCTACAGGTGTATAAGTCCACTCCCCCTACAGGTGTATAAGACCACTCCCCCTACAGCAGGTGTATAAGTCCACTCCCCCTACAGCAGGTGTATAAGTCCACTCCCCCTACAGGTGTATAAGTCCACTCCCCCTACAGGTGTATAAGACCACTCCCCCTACAGCAGGTGTATAAGTCCACTCCCCCTACAGCAGGTGTATAAGTCCACTCCCCCTACAGCAGGTGTATAAGTCCACTCCCCCTACAGGTGTATAAGACCACTCCCCCTACAGGTGTATAAGTCCACTCCCCCTACAGCAGGTGTATAAGTCCACTCCCCCTACAGCAGGTGTATAAGTCCACTCCCCCTACAGGTGTATAAGACCACTCCCCCTACAGGTGTATAAGACCACTCCCCCTACAGCAGGTGTATAAGTCCACTCCCCCTACAGGTGTATAAGTCCACTCCCCCTACAGCAGGTGTATAAGTCCACTCCCCCTACAGCAGGTGTATAAGTCCACTCCCCCTACAGGTGTATAAGACCACTCCCCCTACAGCAGGTGTATAAGTCCACTCCCCCTACAGGTGTATAAGTCCACTCCCCCTACAGGCGTATAAGTCCACTCCCCCTACAGGTGTATAAGTCCACTCCCCCTACAGGTGTGTAAGTCCACTCCCCCTACAGGTGTATAAGTCCACTCCCCCTACAGGTGTGTAAGTCCACTCCCCCTACAGGTGTATAAGTCCACTCCCCCTACAGGTGTATAAGTCCACTCCCCTACAGGTGTGTAAGTCCACTCCCCCTACAGGTGTATAAGTCCACTCCCCCTACAGGTGTATAAGTCCACTTCCCTCTACACGGTTGTTAATGGTCTAGTATTTATGCAGGACAAGGCACTTATAAGTGCCTATTTGGAGGAAAAATTCTATGAATATTTCTGATAATCTGATCTGCTCAGAGCTCATATTTAATGTACTATCACTGTACTATTATGATTATGTTATAATGACATAACAGGAGTTGTGACCTACAGCTACCTCAGTAATCGTGTGTTCACTTCAGTTACTCCTAACTTCAGAAATGACCCAACCCTCTGACAATATCAGCTCGTGTGTTTTCAGATGACTGCCCCTTCTGGTGACAAAGTGAAAAACAGTGTATGACAAGTATTATAGCGGTAAAAATAAACCAGTTACATCATCCAGTGTTTCAGGTCAACTTTTACAACCCGACTAGCTCTAAACACACCTTTGTAAGTGTGCATGTGTGTTGTTCAAACTCACAATGATTAGCAGGATGAAGTAGATGAAGTTGTAGAAGGAGTGAGCGTCCATCACATAATACATGATTTCCACCCAGCCCTCCAGGGTGATCACCTGCAATTAAAGAGAAAAAGATGATGACCAACAGTCAATAAACAAACTGTCTGTGAGATTCACAACATACGGATCAGAAGTTATTCACAGTTCTTTTCCTTATTTTGTGACTGGCATTCAGAAAAACTCAATAATGGACTAACAAAGTCTACATAAGGGGTCTCAAACATTCCAAAACCAGCTTACAAAAAGATCCAATCTGGCCCATGGGATGAATTAAAAATCAAAGGTGTCAAACTCATATTAGGTCAGGTTCCACATTCAGACCAATATGATCTAAAGTAAAATTATATCATAATAACCTACAGTGATAACTCTATTTTTCTAGGTTCTAGGGTCAACTGGACTAGTTTTGTCTCAAAAGAGCAAAACTAGAACCTCGAAGAACCACCAAGAAGAACAATGACCTGGGTAAATGAGAACTTGAATGAGAAATTGCTGTTATTTTTGTTCCAAACTTCAAATTTTTACAATAATATCCTCCTGAGACCCAGCAAAGCATTTTTGTCCTCTGCAGGGGACAAGAATTTCACAGCTTTACTTACAAAAAAAAAAAACAACAAAAAACACTGTGCACTGCAAAAGACATTCCATAAAAAAAGAAAAAAGAAAGAATCTGAAAAAAAACCAACAAAAAAACAAAACAAAACATTGTATTATGCTGGATCCAATCAAGGCAATTCTTTAATGTTAATCAAGGCATAATATTGCTAACATTGCAATTATTTTTCTTACAAATTTAAATTTTTTCAGGTTATTCACATGTTTTTTGTTGAAGGATAGTTTGTAAATGTTTTTTATAATTTAATGTTTTTTTATTGCACTAAAACAAACTGAAAAAGTTGTCATTATTTATAGGTTATGATGCCTTTACTTTCCTGGTCCAGCCCATTTGATCCAGTTGGGCTGAATGTGGCCCCTGGAAGAAATGAGTTTGACACCCGCTTCACACAAAATGCATTCAGTGACCACATTCTCCAAAATCCATCTTTTCTCATCCATACAGCACATTTCTCAGCTTTCAAAACATCTGCAGTAACTGTATTAAAGTAAATGTCAGTCTGAGGAGAAAAGTGACAATAGAATGAAAACATAATCATTAAAAAACACAACTGCTATTTCAGTTGGAAGCTTCCGGAACTGTCCCGCAGAGACAAAAGGAGACGGTTTCAGAAGGATTTCGCCTCCGAAACAATGGATCAAGTGACGCAGATTGGTGAGAAAAGAAAAACGGCAGGAAGTGGGACATGGTGTGGAAGACACACAAGAGGTTGATCAAAGTCATTCTGAGAACTGTGCAAAAGGGGTTTGACGGCTGTGGGATTGGAACTGTTTGGCCAAGATGGTGGTCGTGTAAAGAAATGACTGGAAATGTGCGAAACAAAACTTTATTTTCAACTGTTTTACATGTGCTCACACATTGTTGTTCATCAACAGCAGTCTGTGTCTATATTCCAGCTTCTTATTTTTAGTTATTTGTAGTCATTTTTAGTTTGTTTTGTTGTAGACAGAGCCTCAATGAACTATACAAACCACAAAAATACTCAAAACATGACAAAAACATGACAAAACACACTAGTAGAACACTCCAAAACAGCATTATCACTATTATATAAAATTATTTACAAGAATTCATCACAAACCAGAGAAATACTCAACAAAAAACAGAAAAATACTCAACAAAAACATGACAAAACACACTAGCAGAACATCCAAAACAGCATTATCACTATTATTTACTAGAATTCAAGGTAAAACACCGCTAAAACCTCACTAAAACGCTGCTAATAGTATTAAAAATCTTCTCTCTCTCTCTCACCGACTACACTCTGCTGCTGTCTGCGCTGCTCACTCTCACTGAGGGTTTGACGGCTGTGGGATTGGAACTGTTTGGCCAAGACGGTGGTCGTGCAGAGAAATGACTGTACTATTGATCAATCATAGAGAAAAAGTCTAATACAGCCTGCAGTTTTTGTGCACTGGGACACACACACTATGGACACATAAGACTCATCAAAATGACTGCATAAGTTGATCTGAACTGTTGTCTCCGACACCAAACCGTACCGTTACTCGAATGACCGTAACTCTTGAACCGCTTCAGTTATCGACTAAATTCAAATGGCATCTGAAAGCTGAGACTCGGAGCTTTTGATTCCAGTAGAGGTCTGCATTTGCTGAAAGGGAGGGGTGTAAGTAAGCAGAGCAGACAGCAGCACAGTGCAGTCAGTGAGAGAGAGATGGAAGACTTTTATTACTTTTAGCAGCATTTTAGTGGTGTTTTGCGAAGAATTCTTGTAAATAATTGTATATAATAGTGATAATGCTGTTTTGGAGTGTTCTACTTGTGTGTTTAGTCATGTTTTTGTCAAGTTTTGAGGATTTTTCCAGTTCGTATAGTTCATTGAGGCTCTGTCTACAAAAAGACAAACTAAAAATGACAACAAATAACGAAAAATAAGAAGCTGTAATATGGACACACTGTTGTCGACAAAAAACAGTGTTTGAGCAGCACATGTAAAACAGTTGAAAGTAAAGTTTTGTTATACTCATTTACAGATGATTCAGATTCAGATTCACACTACTTCTGAATACTACTACTTCAGACTACTAGTTGTTGATTAATAATAAATATGATAAAATTCCAAGTGTGATTTTATTTTTTACTGTAACGCTGTTATCATCCTACTATATAATGCTCATTTTGGCCCCGCCCCGTGTCCCATCGATGTGTGATCGTTGTGTGATCGATGTTGCACCACGGGAGGGCGTACGGGTACAATTCTGCTGTTGCACCATGGGAGGGCGCTATTGTACAATGACACCACGGGTACAATGCCGCTAGTACATATAATATGGAAAATTAATGGAGAGATATTGAAAGTTAAGTTCTTCCCGGAAAAAATGTGCAAAAGAATTGGCAAAAAAGACATTTTCTGACACTTTTACTGCAAAAAAAAAAAAAAAAAAAGGAAATTTCGATGGCCTGTTATAATGGAAGTCCATTAAAGGGTTAATATGAGTGCAATACCAGTTGAATGGTGTAGAACGTTTTACCTGAAAGATCACAATCCAAGCATATGCGATGTTGTCAAAGTTGATGGCTCCTTTGTGGGGGTTGGTGTAGCCCGTGTGGCACCTGGTGTAGTACTGGTTCCAGTTGACGCACAGCCCCGCCACGCTGACGCTGCCGTTGGCCAGGGGTTCGGGGCTCAAGCCCAGGGACTGGCGGTAAAGGGCGTCGTCTTTGTCCAGGCAGCACGCCCTGCCTCCTTCGCGGCGAGCGGGGACGTCGGAGCACGCCATGATGCCGTTGTCCACCGGCAACGAGCAGATGAAGGGCCGCTCATCATCCTCATCAGCCATGTAGTAAGGCTTAGGCAGACTGATGCCTGTAGTACTGAAACCCAAGACAGGGACAAATGAGACGATTTAGAGTAGAGTAGAATAGAATAGAAAAGAATAGAACAGAATAGAAAAGAAAAGAAAAGAAAAGAATAGAATAGAATAGAATAGAATAGAATAGAATAGAATAGAATAGAACAGTAGAATAGCATAGAATAGCATAGAATAGAATAGAACAGTAGAATAGCATAGAATAGAATAGAATAGAATAGAACAGTAGAATAGCATAGAATAGCATAGAATAGAATAGAACAGTAGAATAGCATAGAATAGCATAGAATAGAATAGAACAGTAGAATAGCATAGAATAGAATAGAATAGAATAGAACAGTAGAATAGCATAGAATAGCATAGAATAGAATAGAACAGTAGAATAGCATAGAATAGAATAGAATAGAATAGAACAGTAGAATAGCATAGAATAGAATAGCATAGAATAGAATAGAATAGAATAGAATAGAATAGCATAGAATAGAATAGAATAGAATAGAACAGTAGAATAGCATAGAATAGAATAGAATAGAATAGAATAGAACAGTAGAATAGCATAGAATAGAATAGAATAGAATAGAATAGAATAGAATAGAATAGAATAGAATAGAATAGAATAGAAGAGTTGTTTTGTTTTCTTATAATCTGTTTCATTTGCAAACACCATAAGTAGGATTATTTTGTTTTGTTGCATATTGGAAATAAACTAATAGTTTGTAAAAGTAAACATTTTCATGGAATTTGACCTTTTTACACTAAAACAGAGAGAATTTTGGAGTTGTCATCATTTACAGGTTATTATGATAGTATTTTACTGGTTCCAATCAACTTGAAATCATACTTACCTGTATGTGGAACCTGAACTACTATGATTTTCACATCCTTATTGTTAACATATTCAGTGTAATTTTTGCATTTCATAAATTTAACCCATGAGTTGGATCGGAGCCTTTGGCGGCCAGCTTTTGACACTCTGGCCTTAAAATGTGAACGTGTTCTTGCAAATATTCAAAATGGAAAAAATCTGCCTACTCTATCAGAATCCAGAGGGCTAAATTTTATCATATTTGAGACAAATGGATCAAGTCTGTATCCTCTAGCAGCCCAGAATTTGTATCACTCCTCTAAAAATGTCCTCTTCTTCATCATCTCCCTGTATTTTTTCTTTGTTTTATGTAGTTTCTGCATAAACATGTAATGTTTAAAGAACCCAGAGGTATTGTAACGCTATGATTGTTTTTTATGTGAAAAATACCAGACTGTAAGTATCCAGTTCATATGCTAATTTTTTATTTATTTATTTTTTTACGCTTTTGTATGTCTAAAATAAGAAATACAAAAAGGACTCTGATAGATAAAATATGCATGAATGGTAATGTTGAAGATATTTTGTCAACTTTTCATATACAAACAAAATTTAAAAATATATAAATGTGCTTCTGCGTGCCATAGGGACATTAGTAGCAATAATAAAACTGCTTGGTCTTCCTGGCTATTTTCATCACTGCGGTAGAAGCTGAAACATATAATGACCACAGAGAGACAGAGATGAGTGGATGAGAGTGGCAGAGTGAGTCAGCCGGACGCTCACAGATATGATTATATTTGTAAAAATGGTCAAATGGAAGGAAAATGACACTGGAGGCACACACACAGAGGAGAGCGGTAGGATGGGAGATGTAGAGAGCGGCACAAATATGTGTCGGAGGCTGACAGGTAAACTGGCAGGTGCTTTATGGGTCCTCCATGTCTGCTGTGGCGTCATTTGACTGTTTTTATGTCGTGTCTGACATTGTGGGATGTGGACAGGACACACCAGTGGAAACTACATCCTGTCTACAGCTGCAAGAAAATACCAGTTCCATGATATTTCATTTCACGATACTGTATCAGTATTAAATAGTACTGGATGTATATTTTTAGGTATCTATTCAAATGCAGACAAGGCTTCATTTTTGTCTTTTGGTTGTCATTTTTGTTTATGTTTTTGGGGAATCCTGCAAGTTCTTTTATTTCTATATTCACAGGGGTATTTTACAGGTCATTCATGTATTTTTTTTTTCTTTTACTGATAAAACTGTTTTGTTAAATAAGTTATTTCAAGCATCCTAAAAGCACTTGTGACTGTCTGAAAGAGGCAGATGTTAGTCACTTTGTTGGAAGTGAACAAAAATACTGTTTGGATGTTGGATGATTCAGAGACTGTACACAATGCATTCATGACACAAAAAAATAAAATATGAACATTTGAGCAGGATCTTCAACTGTAATATCTATAAAACAGAATTTTATTTATCTGTGTATGTGTGTTTTGTACTGATAAAACTGGATGTTATATCTTTATTTATCCAAATCCTGCACCTAAGTACTTACAGAGCAAAGTTTTATGATATAGCATTAGATCCTTCTGTTCCAATAAAAATTTTAGTATTTGCACATATTTCTGGTGTAATTAATTTTTTTCTGGAAATAAAAACCCTTGTTAACAGTATTGTGATGTACATTTTTTTTGTTTTTCTTTATCACTGTACTGCACTTTATGTCTCATGTACTGTATGCACTGTATTATTTATTTCATATCTGCCAGTGTAGATGCATAAGTGTGTGTGTGTGTGTGTGTGTGTGTGTGTGTGTGTGTGTGAATGACTAATGAAGAGTATTTTAATTTCATTATATTGTACAATGCAATGACAATAAATTATCCTAATATCATAATCTATGGTATGAGGATCCCAGTGTTGTGGTTGGTATGGTGTCGCCGTACACACCCCTCATCCTGTCCTATGTCAGCTCCTGCCCTCTCTCTTGCCTCACAGGCTTAGAAAACGCATTACAGTGCAACCTTGAACCGCTCAAAGGAACACAAACTGCTTTAATTATTTCTTTTCTGCTTTAATTGGTGTGTAAAAGCCCTTAAAGGGAGGCAGACGACTCCTGCACAGCAAAATGTGACAGCAATCTGGACGGTAAATGAACAGAGTAATTCCTCCAAAGGCTCTGCAGTATCTACCACACTGAGTGGGAGGTTCAACTTAACCTTTTGCGTTCAAAGATGCTGGAGAAAACTAGGAGACAAGAGGGACTCTATTACAGAAGACTCTCAGGGAAAAAGAAAAAGCTAGTCTGGAACACAAACAGAATAATGCAAAGAAGAAATTAAAATATAAGTGTGAGGGAACACTGTGGAATGGACAAAAAAAAATGAAATAAAATGTAAATTATAGTGATGTGAAAGTTTTATGGATCGCTTAAACATTCATGCATGACGTCCATATCTGTGGACACAGTTTAAGTTCACTTTCCGAAGGGTTAAAGGTAATATTCTCCAAACCACATGGGGGCAGTCTCTACAGACCCTCAGCTGTACAATGAAAAAGTAAAATAAAGAATAAAGTGAACCTCCTCTGGCACAGTACTGTGGCACAAAATATCAGTTTGTCTATTGCCACAGACTAATCAAATGTTCGCATTTGTACTAGAGCCAATCAGGGATACTGTTACATGAACTCATTTGACTTTTTTTTTTCTTTTTTACTCATTCTCCTCTTGTTGCCTCAGTACTGTGGTGATATATGGCATATTCTTCAGTTCATTCTTTTGTGCATTTTGCTACCACAGTACTGTGGCAAATGATGGAAGAGACAACAAATTGGTGATAGCACAGAATAGGAATTATTGTTGTAAATACTCTATATCTTGTTTTATGGTGTTCTTTGCTCTGGAGGCTGGAGAAGGTGGGCGGAGCTATATGTTAGATGCAGTAGTGTAACTTCAATTCTGCGTCAGTTCAGTAATGTGGTCCTGTGGAATTCTGCACTCTGAATGTCGTCCCAGTGGCTGATTTATATCAATGTCAGATTTACCTGCACCCCCGTTTGAAAATCTTAAGAAAAAAAAAAAAAAAAAACATTTGAAAAGATACTCCGACCGGGAATTGAACCCAAGTCTTCCACACTGCAGACCAATATGTTAGTGACTATGTGATTGCCTCTGTACTTTTTCAGGATGTAAGTTACCAGACTAGACATGATATAACGAGGGAGCAGATTGGCTCTGTGGTAATAGACAAACGGATATTTTGTGCCACAGTACTGTGTCAATAGCCACTTTGAATTTTTTTACAAAATGCATCTGAAAAAACTGTTGCATCATGATGTTTCCAATTATTTAATTTAATTTATTCAATATAAAAAAAGACAAAACTTGTACTTTCCTGGGTCTCAGGAGGATAAATATCTTCTTAATAAAACCATATTCTTTAAAATACTCAAAATGCACTTCAACTAGGAATGCAAATTATTGATTAATCCATTAATAATTAGTTGGCTGACCTTATCGATTGATTAATGATTAATTGATAAGTGGCAATTTTCCTGAGAACCTGAATTTCTCTTTTGATAGGGTCTACAAGAATAAAAGCTAAATATTGTTTCTATACTTCATGAAAAAAACATGTCATATTCCTTAATAACTGATTTATTGAACCATTAGATACAGAACAGACAATGACATTTGTGGAGTCGAACTAAAGGAATTCTGCAGAGAAATAAAATAAAATCAATGGATCTGAAGAGGGGCAGTTTAGAAGAAATGGGCATTTATGAGATTGCATCACTGACATGATGGAGGGAGATTTCAGCGGAGATGCTATTTACATCCCTAATTTCAACCTTAGCCTCATTTTGAGAAATAAAATCAATCTAAAAAAATCTAGATACTTTTTTCATACATGAAAGGGTTAAAGGACTCAGTGCTAGACATGTTAATATCAAACTCTTCTGTCCAAACCTACTGAGCCTCTGCGACAGGTTTTACCGGTGAAGTACATCTACTCAGTTTTTTTACAGAAAGCAAAAATAAACAGGATTCAGGAATAAAATATATAAACTTACAGGTTTTGTCTTTCTTTTACTGTTGAAGCAACAAAAAAACACAAACAAATGACGACTCAGAGTACGCTAATCAATACAACATGATACCGTAAACCCATGGAATAAATAACTACAGCCGTATAACATTACACTGTATATAAAATGTAGATATAAATAGGCTTGTAAAGGACGGGGTTGGTTTTTCAGGTCCTCATCCACATCACAAACGGCGCCACCATAGGAAAATATCAACCTGATGAAGTCAAATACATTCTGTCCTCATCTTCCTCCTCGTTTCCCAAACATCTGATCTTCCCTGACGTCTTTAGGCTCAGAGCGACGGTGAAAGTAGTTTATGTGAGTGGTTTCCAGTGTGTGTTGTCAGTTTTCCTCATATTATATAAATCTGCATCTTGAATACAGTGGTTTTCTCAGTGGTTGTATGAGTTCAGTGTCTAATGCAGTGGTTACAAAATATTTTCAGCTCAAGAACCAAAGAGTTAGTCGATATCCCCTCTAGACCCAGATTTATAAGTTAAGTAAAGATGAGGTAAGTTAAGATAAGTGACATTTTATTGTCATGTGTTCAGTAAATAAACAGTTCTCCCTGTACAATGAAAATCTTACTTTGCCGTCCACACACTGAGTACCAAAAGAATGTCAGATGTATAAATATGTATAATGTAAGATGCTGCGGCTGCTCTTAGGCCTGTGCTGTGTGGGTCAACCTAACTTGACGTGGCTCTGGTGTGAATGGTTCAGTGCAGCTCTACTTAATTATGACTGGCTGTTCTTCTGTCTGTGAAAACATGGATGAATGAAGTCTATCAAAATTGTGTCATGTCTTATGTTTCTATCAAGGAAAAGTTATGACGCCATATATATCATGACTGTTTTATCGTCCAGCCCTAGTATAAATTATGTATTTTCCTATATTTAATTCACTGATCATGATGATGTTCATGAAAATTCTGAGTAAATTCAAAGTTGATTATATCAAAACAGAAAAATGAAAAAAAAAAAAAAAAAGGGATTTTTTTTCAGCAAAGATATTGATAACTGAATGTAGCAACAACTGTGTCCATCCACTGTCACTGATCCAACTCCATGGGTTTGACTGGTGAATCAATGTTGGAGAAGATGGTGGTGTTTCCATGGTAACTACGGAGCCTCTGAACGTCCAAATGGGTCATATCTGATGACCATGAAAAGATGAAGAACTGTATTTTACGCCAATTATTGACATGTATTGATAGGATTAGTGGATCAACAGGTATTAAACAGTTTAGATCAGTAGAAGGTTTGGGTCTTTATGGGTTAAGCCAGTGTTTTTCAACCGTGAGGTCGCCTGGAATTTCTAGTAACTGATTAAAAAAAATACGAATAAAAAATGTTTTAATGATTCAACATATATTTCATTACAATTAAAACACCACACACTTTTACAAAATAAAAAACCCAGTTCAAATAAAATGCAGGATATAATATCTGAGAGGGCAGATCCTGATTAACCGATCATGTGACCGGTGCGTTACTACACTTCAACCTGCCCGGACACAGACGCAGTCCGAAAACCAGGCTGAACAGAAAATGGCCCCGATAAAACATCTAAGAGAAACTGAGAAGCACACACCAAAAAGGACATTATAGGCTAAATGTCGTCTAAAATTAACCTTTATTTGCAACATAGTATAGAAAACTATTACATGATTCAAAACAAATTAATTTTAGCAAAAAAAAAAAAAAAAAAAAAAAAAAAGGCTATGTGTCGAATGTCTGGAGTCGCCAGAAATTTGTGATGTTAAAATGGGGTCACGAACCAAAAAAGGCTGAAAAGCACTGGGTTAGGGCATTGTTACATAAGCTAAAGTTCCGATTCTTTTGCCGAATCTTTCACTGTCATCGATGAGTAAAAACGGTTAAGAAAAGAAATGTGAATTCAAAGAGGAAGAGAAAGGAAGAACGTCACTAAATACAAGTGACTAAATGTGAAAACGGAAAAAAAATCCAGCAATGACTGTTTGATCACGCACTGTCATTAGAAAAAGAGCAAGGTTAGAGGCTGAGACAGAGACTAGTGGAGGTGTGTGTGATCTCACTTTAATCCACAAGTGGTTTCTATTTAAAGGGCAGACTGGAGAAAGAGATACAGATTACATTTGACCTGGTATTTGAGAAGGTGTCTTGCAGCAGCGCAGTCAGGACTAGTGCGTCCTCAGTCAATCTAAGCCTTTGTGCTGCTCTGTGTCTTTTCCACTGACTCACTCTGTCTGCTTTGTGCTCTTCTGACTATAAGCTATTACTGAGCTCACTGACCTGAGGACGTCTGCAGCTTCTCTGCATCGCTTAAGTTTACAGCCTTTACCATCAGCCTAATGATAATGAGGAAGGAGGAAAAAGGAGGGGAAGAGAAAAAAAGCCTGTCACTTCTACTGTATTTGGTATTATTGACTTTGAAGTTTTTTCTTCTCTTTTTTTCCTTTTTCTTTCTTTCTTCTTTTCCCTTAATCTTCTTTCTGTACCATTATTTAAAAAAAAGCCTTTACTGATTTCTTGTTTTGTATACTCACATCCTTTGACCCTTTTCCTTATTAAACTGTCTGTTTTGTTTTCATTCCCTCTTCTGTCTCCACCTGAATACGCCCAACCCACACAAAATAATCAGAAACTAGAAACACTCTCAGACAGCACAGACCTCCACCAAGCCAGATCATTCCACCCCCAAAATGGAATCATTTATTCCTTGTGCCAGTATCAACATTTCCTGAAAATTTCATCCAAATCTGTCCATAATTTTTGGAGTTATCTTGCTAACAGACAAACCCTGATGAAAACATAACCTCTGCCATTTCTTTGTGGAGGTAATAATCACACACACACACACACACACACACACACAAACTCATCTGTAGATAGCCCTCTGTACACACCTGTCCTGGTTTTGCTTAATCCCTTCCCTCCCCTTCGGATCCCCATTAGCTGTACCATAGCTACAGCTATTCTTCCTGGGGCTCTTACAATAATCTTTACAACTAGTCAATGTAAATTACATACGATATAACAGTGTTTTTCAACCTTGGGGTCTGGACCCCACTAGCAGTCGCCTGGAATTCAAATGGGGTCGCCTGAAATTTATAGTAATTGATAAAAAATTAAGAAAAACTTCCAATCCCAATCCATAACAGACAAACTGTGGTTGTGAAACTGCAGCACTGTGGTTGTGTTTGTGTCACATGTTCACTGTGGTCAGTTTCAGATGCTGCAGCTCTTTCATCATTCATAGTTTCAGTTCTAGTTTGTTCAGTATTAATTGTCCTCCTTGTAAATCCCAGCTGGACTGACTGGACAGATCCTGACCTTTAATCTACACCTGGATTTACTGCCTCTGTCCACAATAAGAGACATTATATAGACTAAATGTCCACAATAATACACATTATATAGACTAAATGTCCACAATAATACACATTATATAGACTAAATGTCCACAATAAGAGACATTATATAGACTAAATGTCCACAATAATACACATTATATAGACTAAATGTCCACAATAAGAGACATTATATAGACTAAATGTCCACAATAAGAGACATTATATAGACTAAATGTCCACAATAACAGACATTATACAGACTAAATGTCCACAATAAGAGACATTATATAGACTAAATGTCCACAATAACAGACATTATATAGACTAAATGTCCACAATAATACACATTATATAGACTAAATGTCCACAATAATACACATTATATAGACTAAATGTCCACAATAATAGACATTATATAGACTAAATGTCCACAATAATAGACATTATATAGACTAAATGTCCACAATAAGAGACATTATATAGACTAAATGTCCACAATAATACACATTATATAGACTAAATGTCCACAATAATAGACATTATATAGACTAAATGTCCACAATAATACACATTATATAGACTAAATATCCACAATAACAGACATTATATAGACTAAATGTCCACAATAATAGACATTATATAGACTAAATGTCCACAATAACAGACATTATATAGACTAAATGTCCACAATAAGAGACGTTATATAGACTAAATGTCCACAATAATAGACGTTATATAGACTAAATGTCCACAATAATAGACATTATACAGACTAAATGTCCACAATAACAGACATTATATAGACTAAATGTCCACAATAACAGACATTATATAGACTAAATGTCCACAATAATACACATTATATAGACTAAATGTCCACAATAACAGACATTATATAGACTAAATGTCCACAATAATAGACATTATATAGACTAAATGTCCACAATAATAGACATTATATAGACTAAATGTCCACAATAACAGACATTATATAGACTAAATGTCCACAATAACAGACATTATATAGACTAAATGTCCACAATAATTGACATTATATAGACTAAATGTCCACAATAATAGACATTATATAGACTAAATGTCCACAATAATAGACATTATATAGACTAAATGTCCTCTAAAATTAACCTGTATTTGCAACATAGTATAGCAAACTATTACATGATATAAAGCAAATTAATTTTAGCAAAAAAAATGTCTTAGTTCTGGGGTCGTCAGAAATTTATGATGTTAAAATGGAACTTGGGAACCACTGCAATATAATCACACAAAACGATTTTTCACATACAACATAACATGAAAGAAAATACATAACAGACAAAGTACAGACGTGACAGCTCCTTCAGGTCAGCAGTGGTATAGTATATACAGTACATACATTCAGTTAGCACAGCTATCAATCATTTATGGTCAATAGATGCTTCTAGGGATGTAACGATAACCGGTATAATGATAAACTGCGGTCAAATTCCCAGTGGTTAGTATTACCGTTTAAACTCTAATTATCATAATAACCGTGTTTGATTACCACACTTTGAAAAGTCAGAGAGAGAGAGAGACCTCTGTTCTATCTATGAAAAAGAAACGTAAACAACTCAAACTTGATCTGGAAAATGGTCAAATAGTGGCTATAAGGTGTCATCTTTCATGCATATTTGTAAGTTTGACGTTTACATGGTAATATTTGAATGTTTCTGCCAACAATGTGCATTGTGTTGTTATTTGTTTGTTTTTTTGTTCAGTTTTTTTTTTTTAAATACAACTTTATTAAATTATTTCAGTGTGTGTATCAGTACTTTTTGAACATTTTGAGCACGATTTCAACAATACCGCGATAACAATGATAACCGTAATGATTTTGGTCACAATAACCATGATATGAAATTTTCATATCGTTACATCCCTAGATGCTTCTTGACTAACTTCTTGAATTTCATTTTACAGTTTTCTTGTGTCATGTGTCTATGAACTCTTCTGTCTTGTCTGGCGTCTATGGACTTGTATCCCTTGGAGTCTATGAAGTAGTATGCCAGATGTTTTGTCTTGTATTTTTTTTGTTACCCCTGTCACAATGTTTGCCTAGCACTAATAAAAAAAAAAAATTAAAAAAAAAAACTTGCACTAAAGGGGAAAAAAAAAAAAAGTTAACAGCCTTACACAGTTTGTTCCACGACATCAGCCCAGTCTAGACGACATGTCCACAGTTACATTATGGCAGAACATTATGGCTCATGAAGTCCATGAAATTTCAATGCAAATGGGCCCATAATGATTTGTGGTCCTAGGAAAGCAGTCACGGAACTGGCTCAACGTTAGAAAGCTTCTGTATTGGACAATAAATGTGTGGTTCAATTTCAGTTCAGTTGACTGGATGTACTCAGTTGAAATTGGGAAGGACAGATGGAAAACCACCTGATTGCTTCATGATGTTTGCACTAGTCGGCTCTTTATTTCTGATTACTTATGCTCAATGTAATAATACACAGAAAATGATTCGCTTACATGAGTTCGTATAAAGAAAAATGATGGACTCTATATGGGAATAACCCTTGTGTGTGTGTTACAGTCGGTGTGTCATGCTCAGCGGTAGAAAACTGAAGATGGAATCTGGAAACTTTGTGAACTGAAAGGCAGTGACCTCAGCTCCAAAGTGAAGCCACTGCAGAGACATCTAGTAGTGTAATACCACTGATGGCCACTAGATGGTGGCTCCAAAACACCCTGGATCAAGTAGACTTCCCTCTGAAAACACTGAAAATTTGTGTGTTCCGCCAAGTGTCTTCTACTTCGATTGTCTCCCATGGACGCACCGTATCAGACTAAACAACACCTGGAAGATCCGGACCATTTTTTCAGGTGTCATGTCATCCTCCTTCACAGTAACGCGTTTGCTGCCTCTGAATAACACACCATTATCGCAGAATGCGTTCGACAGAATACTAGCAAAGCTACGACTGTCCAGCTCAACACACAAAGTCAGGAACTTCTGGGTCATAACAAATCGGATGTCAAAAATGTCAACATGAAACCCCACATTTGGTCCATTTACTTATTTCCAATTTTTAATTTGTACGCACAATCGAAAGAATGAAAAACAACTCGGTTTTTGATTTTTGATTTGTACATGAATAATGAAATAACGAGTCATTTTTTCATTTTCCAATTGTGGATTTTCAAATTGAATATGAAAAGAACAAATGATACACAGATTGAACTTGTCATCATCATCCCAGGATTTTTCTGGAAATGAAAGTAGTCGTACTATGTTTGGAGATTCTGTGTTATGTCGTATGAATCACTGGTGACAGATCACAAAAACTACAAGGCAAAGGTAATATTTGTTCGCTATATCCTAGAAAGAAAATAACAAGAAATAAACATGTGCAGCTCTACGTGTGAATCAGTGAGTGTTTTTTGTTTTGCATAGAATGAGATGTGGTTATTCAAATTATAGTAATTTGCCATCTCAGTGACATTTCCATCCAACTCCTGCACACTGGCCCTTTAAAAACTGGATTTATTTTCTGTCGCCTATGCATCATTTTTAAAGCAAAGAAAATGTTTTCATCTATTTCTTCAGTATTCTCATTTGGTTCGGCTGTTGTTTGTTGGCATTTTGTGTGTTTTTGAGGAAGAGCCTGTATTAGAGCGACTGTCAGTGAAGATGCAAAGCGTTTATTTGGCCTTTGGTGCAGGTACACGGGGATTTGTTGTGCATAGCACTCAGAGTCAGCAAATAAAGTGGAAAGAGGGAGAAATATTCAACAACAGAACAAAGCTATAACCATAAACCATACACATACAACCATAAAAATAGAAGACTATACAGAGTGGGCACGATAAAAAACCTCAGACATATTTATTGTACAAAGACTTAAAGTGACTGCACTGTGTACTGTCTGTATGTGTGAACCTGATATGGTTTCCCTTTGCCTTCTGGGGCTTTTTCAGCTAAGATAAGATAAGATAAGGTACGATTTATTTGCCATTTGTACACATTCAGGTACACAGGAATTATTATCTCTATTATCTATATCATACTGTTGATCTTATTTATCTCTGACAGTTTTTGCACAATTACCCAGATATTGCACATTTATATTTTTTTTTTCTCTTAGTAATAGTACTTTTTTCCCCCATCAAATTTCTATTTTCATTTGTCATTTCCATTTAACAAATAAAGTCCAACAGAAGTATTTCAGGGGACACAATATTACTGGTATGGATTCTCAGAGCATGAATACCAACAGTGGGCCCAAGACATATGAATATGTCATGGGATGCCAAAAGAACACAGTGATAGTCTGATGATAATAAAAGAAAAGTAAGGTGAACTACACACTCAAAACATAAAAATGAATACGTAATCTACAAAAATGCACACACAAAACATACAGGCACATAGAGACACACAAACACATATAGACAAGAAAGAGGGGACTTGACATCTAGAGGCACTACGATGACCGAGCCAGTGCAAAATTAACTTCCAGCATGTTTTTCAAAGAGTCAGCAGTGCTACGCCAGGTATTTAGAGTGCTTTCATTAGCACTATTAAATGAGTAGTTGAAAGCTCCACGTATATGACATCCAAAAACGAGAGAATCCAAGATTGGATAGTTAGAGAAAGCACTATTAAATGAGTAGTTGAAAGCTCCACGTATATGACATCCAAAAACGAGAGTTAGAGAATGAGGTGGCTTCCAGCGAGTTGCAATCATTTTCTTGGCTGCTGTCAGTCCAGCAAAGATGACTCACTTTTTGAATCATACTTTATATTTCATGCTTATTGTCATTTGCACGCCGTTCTTAAATGCCACTTCTTTTTTGTTTGTTTGTTTTTTAATTTCCTAGTTAAATTATTCTACTTCAAATTTTTTACATCTCACCTCTTTAAAACCTGACGCGTCATCGCTGACACACCCTGTGCATGTGCAGTTTGGATGGCTGGAACTCTTTCACTGTTTGTCCAATTGGAAAAATTCCAACGGTTTCTGAAACCTGAGGCTTTATTGGGTCATCACAGTGATTTCACTAATGCCTTCACTAAAGCCTGTACTAGAAGCTGGAGAAGAAATGGTTTTAGCAGAATTATAACATGCAGTCAATAATAAATGACTGCTAGATTTGGAAAGTTTTAAGTCAGGGGTCACCATTCCTGGTCCTCAAGGGCTGGTATCCTGCATGTTTTAGATGTTTCCCTCTTTCAACACACCTGATTCAAATCCTATCATTAACACCTAACCCTAACCCAACATCTAAAACATGCAGGATACTGGCCCTCGAGGACCAGGAATGGTGACCCCTGTGCTCTGGAAAATTGGGCAAAGGACTCACTCACAGCATTTTTTCAAACCTTTTCATGGTCAAAATAAGAAAAAAAAGTCCAGACAGACCACTTTAGGCTTAGAGTTTAAAGGGTTAAATTCTCATGGCATTCAGTGTGGACGGCAAAATAAGATTTTCATTGTACAGAAAAACCTGCTTCTTTACTGTACACTACAGGTGTCAAACATGTGTCCCGAGGGCCAAATCCGGCCCACCAGAAGGTCCAATCTGGCCCACAGGATGAATTTGTGAAATGCAAATATTACACTGAAGATATTAACAATCAATGGTGTCAAAATCATTTTAATTCAGGTTCCACATACACACACATACAGTCCAACCCCAAATTCTCTCTTTGTTTTTTGCTGTAAAAAAGTAAAATTACATGAAAATGTTTACATTACCAAACTATACTTTTACGAAAAACGTGAATAACCTGAACAAATATGAACAAACAGAAATGTCTCAAGAAAAGTAAATGCAATTTTACTAATATTCTGCCTGTGACTAAATGTTTTGTTCGATTGTAACACACATGTGTAAATGATAAACTGATAAACCGAGGCAGAATACTGTTAAAATTCCACTTGTTTTTCTTAAGAATTCAAGTCGTTCATGTTATTCAGATTTTTAATGAGACTTTGTAGACATAAACCTGATCATAATATAATTTTACTTTTTTCACTGTTATTTTACTGGTTCGGCCCACTGCAGATCAAATTGGGGTGAATGTGGAACTGAACTAAATTGAGTTTGACAGCCCTACTGTACACGACAATAAAACGCTTTGAATCTTGGTGAGCAGAGACATGGAGGAAATAAAAGATTAAAAGATACGACCAGCAGAAAAGCCAAAGATATAATCAGTATAAAAGTATAAAAGCAGAGTAAAAACAGTTAAAAGACAATAGCAGTGACTTGTTTCTCCTTGTGAAACTGCAGAAGATGAAGAAAAATGTGTCAGTTGACTCATTTGTCGTGTTTGTTCCCCCCCACTCACACCCCATCCACAGACACCCCCCCCCATTTTGTGTGACTGAGTTAACACCCGGTGACGGCAGACATCACAGCGTAACTCATTATCTGACTGAAAATCAGCTATATGGGGGGGGGGGGGGGTAGAACTGTCACCAGACAGTGTGCACCAACAACAGTTAAACACTTATTTTACCCCTGATGAGACACTGGATGCCTGACAGCGGACACAGCAGTCCAAGGTGTGTGTTTGTACACTTTGAGCTTCTGTTGTCTGAAACACTGATTTACAACCGTCGTCTTTGTAGTTCAACGAAAACCTGCCCGAGTTTGTGTTTTAATAACGTTGGCAACCCAACTAAAAGAATTCAGGCGGGTCAGGACATCCCGTGATTACATCCCCATTACATCTCATCTCTGTGTTGGTTACCATGGCGATGACCAACCCCAAAAGCCTCTCATCAGATCATCATTTTCTCTCTGGACTGGATGTGATCCACCTTCCAGCCCACACCTTTGCACAGCCAAAGGCAGCCTAATCAAATACTTGGCTGCAGATTCTGACTCAACACAGACAGAACCCCAGTCATTACATGTGTTTATGTATGAGCTGCACTCCTAAAGATTATAGGGGCTTTAGGAGGATCTAATTACGGACATGGAACATAATAAGAATAATAATAATCATAATGTGTTTTCATTGGTGTATAATCACACAAAAATGAGAACCACTAAGTGTTCATTAACTTAGAATGAGTCCGAGTCGGACATGTCTGGATATCAGGTTTCTGCAGGAGCTCATGCTGCCTTCACTGCTGTGGGAATTACGATAAATACAGTCGCAGAAAAAATGATTAGACCACCCCTTGTTTTCTTCTATTTCTTGTTCATTTTAACGCCTGGCACAACTAAAGGTCCACTACCAGTCCAAAGTTTGGACTCCCCTTCTCATTTAAATGACATGAGATGGACGGCAGACGGCCAACCAGTGCTCAGCAACACTGGGAACTCCTTCAAGACTTTTGGAAAACACAACACCACACCTCAAGAAGCGCATCCAGAGAATGCCAAGAATGTGCAAAGCAGTAATAAAAGCAAAATGTGGCTATTTTGAAGAGTCTAAAATATGAAACATGTTTTGAGTTATGTCACACTTCTTTAACAACATAATTCCATGTGTGTTCATTCATAGTTTTGATGCCTTCAGTGAGAATCTACGATGGAAATGGTCATAAAAATAAAGAAAAAACAGGTGAGTCCACACTTTGGACTGGTAGTGTACATTTGTTTGGACAAATATAATGGCTGAATCCCAGTTCACCCCTTGGCCCCTCCCCCTCACCCCTCACCCTCCATTTTGCACGTACAGGTGAAAGGGTCGTGTTGCCCCGATTCTCGATTAGACGGACGAGAAGGGCTAAGGCGGAGAGCTGTTTGGCTGTCCAAACGGAGATTCCCCAGGACCACACTACAAACGGAGGGGTAGGAGAAATTTCCCATAATTCTGTTTGAATCATTGGCAAGATGGAGGTAAACACAGCAGAAAAGTGCAGCAGTGTGATGAAAGAAACACACAAATGTACAGATTTTCTTCGTTAAAGGTGCTGGAGACTTTGGTGACCAGTTTTTCCTCAGATCTGTCCATCCTCAGTCCTATCCTCAGTTTCATTCGTCTGTTGGTCTGTCTGTCATTCCTCAGCTGAATCTCTGTCATTACAGTGAACAGTTCCTTAGTTCCATCCACCACAAACAAACCATGTGTTTACAAACTGAGCTGGGAGGGAACTGGGCATCTGAGGAATTTTGTCGCGCTGTGCATTGTGGGAAAGGGAGGTTTGCGCAGCCGCCTGATAGCGAAAGCAGAACCATATGGTATTATATGGATGAAACACGACGCGAAAACGGCTGAAACACGGAAACAGCTAGAGGAATATGCATAGAGGGAAGAGAGCTCCTGCCGTTTCCACATCGTATCTGTTCCAGCCGCCGCTGTCAGGTGGCTGTGCGAGCCTTCACTTCCACAATGCACGTCGTGACAAAATTCCTCAGATGCCCAGCTCCCTCCCAGCTCAGTTTGTAAACACATGGTTTGTTTGTGGTGGATGGAACTAAGAAACTGTTCACCACAGTGCAAGAGATTCAGCTGAGGAATAACAGACAGACTGACAGATTCATGAAACTGAAGATATGACTGAGGATGGACAGATCTGAGGAAAAACTGGTCACCAAAGTCTGCAGCACCTTGAACAACTTGATCGTTTGATTGTCCATTTAATGCTGTTTCAATGTGTTATAGATCGCATTTCTGCGGTTTATAGTTGATAGCCGTAAAAAGATGACCAAAGCCCATGAAACAGAGAGGGTTACAGCTGCTGACGACATGGGGGATGCTTTCAGAAACACAGTTGTCGCATCTGTTCGTAGCGGCATCGATGACGCAACAGGTCTTTAAAAGTTGTCCCATTTCACAGGGTAATGTTTCAACCCCTACCACTTGCAGCTCCATTTTAAGGGGTAGTGTCAAGTGCAAGGGCCAAGGGGGAGGGGTAAGGGGTGAATTGGGATTGGGCCAATAAGAACAACACAAACAGCTCATAGTAGTTTCACTTCACAGCTGAGATCTATCCATTTAACATGTTTTCTGGATAAAAAACAAAATCCCTTCAGTTCTTCCATCAGTATCTGTGTCATTGTACTGACAAAAACAGTGCTTTTATCCATTCCATGTTTTCTTTTCTGTCTGTTTTAGTCACATGACACACACAGGAGTTAGGACTGGATTGCAGAACTGTTGTTTCTGAGACTTTTGATGGTCTAACCATTTTTTCCGTGACTGTGAATGTTGTTGCAGTGGTCCATTTATGATCTTGATCACAAACCGGACACATTCTGGAGGCCGTTTTATAGACTCATCATTTGTACCTGGAAGATGTTAGCTGATTGTTTTTTCATGTATTTCACATGTGCTACTCGTTTACCTCTCTCCTGTTACGTTCTTCTGCATTATATATATTTACATATTTATTATTTTCTTCCCCCATTTATTTATTTATGTTTTTAATTTTATGTGTTTATTTCTTTTTCTCTCTTATCCAACTTTTAAATTTATGGCAGTGCGCGTCATTAGTTTGGGGTGGGATTTTCTTTCTGTATGTTTTGTTATTCATTGTTCTTTCTATTCTTCATGTTCATTAAATCTGAAAAACCAACAAAAATATTATTAAAAAAAAGAAAATATTGTCTTTGTATCTTTATTGCCAGTGGAGATAGAGACTGAAAGGGCACAGTAATATTGTGATTAAATTCGCATTATTGTCAAAACAAAAATGATGAATCACCACGTCATTCCTTCTTATCTAAGGTATTTTCTTTTTTTTTTATTAACTTTCTTTATTGGAAGTAATTTCACAGGTGTGACAGTGCAATGTCATAAAAAGGACTTTCACTCTTTCATTTTTCTTTTTGTCCCTCCCACAATCCCACCCTACCCAAAAGAAGACAATCCTTAATGTAAATGTAAATGTAAATCCAATACTGACAAGTAATCAGTACAGAATAGATACAACAATTGATAATTAACAAAACAAAGAAACAAAACCAGAAAAACCCCAAAATATGATAAGTATCTAAAACAAAACAAACAGAAAAAAAAACAAGCAAAACAGAACCAAGAAAAAAAAAAGAAAAACAAAACAAAAAAAAAAAAAAGGGGGGGGGGGGGGGTGATCAGTCATCACAATCAGGCGGAGATGTCAAGGTTTCAGTATAATTTAAGAGAGGTCTCCAGGTTTTTTCAAATGATTTTAAGGAGCCACTGAGTGAAAATATAAGCTTTTCAGGTCTAATAGATAGTAACAGCTCTTCCTCTTCTTCTTCTAAAGTATTTTCAGTGTGTACTATGTCTATGGTTTGGAGGGAAGGGTGACAGAGAATATTATAAGAATTTGATGTGAAGACGATGCAAAATGTTGTGTAACAGCTGAAGGATATCGCTGTATGATTGACAGCGGTTTCCTCTGGTACAGGAGCTGCACAAATAGATACACATCCACAAATACAGAACATGTACTAGTAAAGAACACAAACACTAAAGTGCATCAGTAGACGTCTTAAATCCACAGCAGAGCTCTCACTCTCCCCAGATTTCTGAAGTGACATGACAGAGGAGTAATTGAATTTCTGTCGCTTCATTCTGAATAAACATCCAACAGTCGCTGAGACACAGGACGTTCAAGGCATTTCAGACTACTGCAGCGACCACAGGAAGTGAAATGAGTTTCCGCTCCAAAGAGAAGGAGCGGGGGTCATGAGAAAAAAAACTAAGAGATGTTGAAAAATAAAATTGATGTGTGTCCGAAGTTTAAAGGTTAGATTTTGCAGAGAAATGAAGCGGCAGTCACCTGGTGGATTCTATTAGCATTCCATCAGCAGCTGGGACCTTTCAGACAGAGGCAGACTGGCTTTGGGTTTGTGCATCACAGTGAGTCCAAGGAGTAATGCAGGGTGCAATGTGCCCACAAAACAGAGGGGGGAGGGGGGGTTTTGTTTTGTTTTTTTGTCGGTGCGGGGGTGGGCAGTTATGTACGTGGGGGTGCGGTTCATAACTAATGTAACTAACACTGGTGTGAAATGAAAGTGAAACTTTACACACTGTCAACGTCCAACTCCAGGCTTCTATTCCTCTATTATTTACATTTACAGATTTGGCAGATGCTTTTTTCCAAAGCGACTTACAGGGGAAAAAACTAAAATAAACAAGAAAAGTACTCGGAGAGCGCAGACCGCCACCAAGACAGATCTGCACCCCCCCCCGCCCCCGATCACCACCAAAATTTAATCATTTCTTCCTTGTGCCAGTATCAACATTTCCTGAAAATTTCATGAAAATCTGTCCATAACTTTTTGAGTTATCTTGCTAACAAACAAACAAACAAACACACAAAGCAAAGTGATCACAATACCTTCAGGCGGAGGTAAAGATGCTGATAAGTACAGACTGACATTAGGATTACTCAACTTACTCAAATTACTCAGTTTACTTAAAGCTTACAATTCCAACATTGTGACTTTTTAATCGCACTATTGCAAATTTATTTTTAAACCATTATGACTTCAATCTTATAAAAGTACAACATTATTTTCATTATATCATGAGGTTTTTTTTTAAACTACGACTTTATTCTCATAGTATGGCTTTACTCTCAAAATCTTACAACTTTAATCTCATACAAGTACATTATTTTCATTAAATTATGATCTTTTTAAGTGTGACTTTATTCTCACTATTACGACTTTATTCTTGTAAAATCATCCCTCTTTTTGTATTTGACTTTAATCTCATAAAATTACGTGTTTTATCTTGATATTTTACGACTCTATTCTCATAGTGAAAAGTGTTTTTATTCTCTTATGTGGCGTTAGGATGTGCTGATGTGTGTATAGCTGAATATGTCTGATAATGACAGATGTGTGCACAGATTAAGATGAGTTTATTTGGTCTGAGATAATGTGGCTGGTCTATACGCATGAATTCTGGTGCAATCATGTGGAAAGTATAAGATCATGTAAATAATATGTGCATGGTTGAACTATTTGGCTATTGTGTAGAATTTTATAGTTGTTTGTGCTTTTACTGTTTTTATGGAACATCTTCTGTGGGACAACGGATGGAAACTAGCCTTTGGCTAAAATCTGGAGTGTTTACATTCATGTGAAAGCATGTGTTCATTAAACAGGGTTTCTACAGGTGTCAGCAAATCTAACTGAATGCTTTTTAATCCCCTTTTTAACGCAACTTCAAACAAATTTAATGCCCACGTCCAACTGCAGATACAGTTTTATAAATAGTTTCATGACAATTTACCGTCAACGGCTTTTTTTGAATAGTTCCTCCTCCAATCAGTTCTGCTGAAACTTGCATTTTCCCATTTTTCTGACATTTGCTAATATTCCCTCCGCTCTTTCGCCACAGCATGAACACGCTCACAGAACTGTGTATCAGCCATAAACAATAAACAGCTGAAGGGTTCCCACCTGTCAATCATCACACTATACTTCTGATCAAAATTATGAAATGCTTATATAATCAAAATAAACTGTGAATAACGTGAATTGTGATTTTTTTCTATCAAGTGTATTTAATGTTTTAATGCCCCTGGACATTGAATTTAATACTTTTTAATGCCATTTAAGGCCTTAATTTTCACAAAATCTATTTAATGACTTTTAATGCTTTTTAATGACCTGCAGAAATCCTTGTTAATGCTCACTATCCCATTCAAATGAATAAATAAATTGGAAACTATGCAAAAAAAGCAACATTTCTGGTCAGACAAAAAAAGAGCATTCCTACTCAGTATAAGTAACCAGAAAGCTAGGGTTTGGTTGTACCTTGGTGAGAAAACTGTGATTAAAACTGGATGTGAGATGAATACGATGTGATCTTCTGGGTTTATTTGCTTTGTAAAAGTCATCGCTGTAGTGCCGAGTGCAGTGAAGGCTGTGAAGGGTAACTGGGTAAAAGAGACCAGGGTGGGCTGGAGGTGAAACAGAAAGAGTCCCAGTTTTTAATTAAGTGGTAGACATGATTGTGAGATAATGATATTTGCTTTGTGCAAGTTTTGCTTTGCAATCAGCCTCATTATATTAACACCGAGCCTTCATCTCTCCCCGCGGTAATATCAGTAAATTGAGTAGATGATGTAATTAATCTTCTGCAGTCGAAGTGAGGAAGGTTATGAGAGGAGAGAGGACAGAGCCATGACAAATACAGGTGTACAGACGGACGGACGGACAGAGAGAAAGGGGCGGGGACTCACAGGGTGAAGTTCTCCTCTGGGTAGCAGCGGTTCCTCAGAAGTCCCGCCCACAGCTGTACCCCGATGATGCCGAAGATGAAGAAGACGAAGAAGCAGAGGAGGAGGACGTTACCCAGCATGGGGAGGGTGTCCAGCAGCAGGTTGACCAGGATACGCATGCCTGAACAAACACAAACACAAACACAAACACCGTCAGTCCTGATCCACAGCTGCGGTCAGTTCTACTGTGTCCGTTACAGCAAAGATGATACACACGACAATGATCACAGCTGCCGCTTATATGTGAAAACTAGCACGCTGCATGTGCTAGTTGTTATGCTGTTGGACATTTTGATTGAAATGGAACATGGCTGCTGATTTTCAGAAAGAAATGCAGTTCAATGGTACTGTACTGCAGTACTGTACACATTTAAAGTACTAGTGAAGGAGTATTCCCGTTCTTTACAGCTTTAAATCACTAGTGTGTTGACCTGCGGACCTCCACACGTTCTAGATGTGGTCGTTTTTACGCTGTTGTGCATTTGTCCAGCAGTCACCACCAAAGCGTTCTGGCCACAGCAACATGAATGTACAGCTGTTGTATTCAAAACGATGAAGATCTCCCAAAATACTGGTCCTGTCAACCTGCCCTTTTCACTAGTCTGTTCACTGACCAAAAATACATGAGTACGACAAACTCAGTCAACTCTGTACGGATTTAGTGTGAACCCCTGACACACACATACACACACACACACACACACACACACACATACACGGAGGTCACTTGGCTTTAATAATATCGTACTTTCACTTTCTGAATGTTTGTGAAGCCTGAAGTGTTTCATTCATGTCCTTCTTAGATTAGATTAGATTGTATTAGACTACACTAGATTAGACTAGATTACTTTAGGATAGATTATACTTGCCTAGATTAGATTAGATTAGATTAGACTAGACTAGATTAGACTCAATTGTATTAAACTACACTAGATTAGACTAGATTAGTTTAGGATAGACTTGCCTAGATTAGATTAGATTAGATTAGACTAGATTAGATTTGATTGTATTAGACTGGACTAGGCTAGACTAGATTAGACTCGATTGTATTAGACTAGACTAGATTAGATTAGACTTGATTAGTTTAGAATAGATTAGATTAGACTAGATTTGCCTAGATTAGATTAGATTAGATTAGACTCGATTGTATTAGACTAGACTAGATTAGTTTAGGATAGATTAGATTAGATTAGATTAGACTTGATTGTCTTAGACTAGACTAGGCTAGACTAGATTAGACTCGATTGTATTAGATTAGACTAGATTAGTTTAGGATAGATTAGATTAGATTAAATTATATTAGATTAGATTAGATTAGATTAGATTAGATTAGATTAGATTAGATTAGACTTGATTGTATTAGACTAGACTAGGCTAGACTGGATTAGACTAGATTAGTTTAGATTAGATTAGATTTGCCTAGATTAGACTAGATTAGACTCGATTGTATTAGATTAGACTAGATTAGTTTAGGATAGATTAGATTTGGATAGATTATATTAGACTAGACTAGATTAGGTTAGACTAGATTAGACTAGATTAGATTAGACTAGATTAGACAACATTAGATTAGACTAGATTAGGTTAGACTATATTACACTACACTAGATCATTTTAGATTAGACTAGATTAGATTTGGATAGATTATATTAGACTAGACTAGATTAGACTAGATTAGACAACATTAGATTAGACTAGACTAGATTAGGTTAGACTATATTACATTACACTAGATTAGATTAGATGAGATTAGACTAGATCAGATTAGATAACATTAGACTAGACTAGATTAGGTTAGACTATATTACACTACACTAGATCAGATTAGATTAAATTAGACTAGATTAGATTTGGATAGATTATATTAGACTAGATTAGATTAGACTAGATTAGACAACATTAGATTAGATTAGATTAGACTAGACTAGATTAGGTTAGACTATATTACATTACACTAGATTGGATTAGATGAGATTAGACTAGATCAGATTAGATAACATTAGACTAGACTAGATTAGGTTAGACTATATTACACTACACTAGATCAGATTAGATTAAATTAGACTAGATTAGATTTGGATAGATTATATTAGACTAGACTAGATTAGATTAGACTAGATTAGACAACATTAGATTAGATTAGACTAGACTAGACTAGGTTAGACTATATTACATTACACTAGATTGGATTAGATGAGATTAGACTAGATCAGATTAGATAACATTAGACTAGACTAGATTAGGTTAGACTATATTACACTACACTAGATCAGATTAGATTAGACTAGATTAGATTTGGATAGATTATATTAGACTAGACTAGATTAGATTAGACTAGATTAGACAACATTAGATTAGATTAGACTAGACTAGGTTAGACTATATTACATTACACTAGATTGGATTAGATGAGATTAGACTAGATCAGATTAGATAACATTAGACTAGACTAGATTAGGTTAGACTATATTACACTACACTAGATCAGATTAGATTAGACTAGATTAGATTTGGATAGATTATATTAGACTAGACTAGATTAGATTAGACTAGATTAGACAACATTAGATTAGATTAGACTAGACTAGATTAGGTTAGACTATATTACATTACACTAGATTGGATTAGATGAGATTAGACTAGATCAGATTAGATAACATTAGACTAGACTAGATTAGGTTAGACTATATTACACTACACTAGATCAGATTAGATTAGACTAGATTAGATTTGGATAGATTATATTAGACTAGACTAGATTTAATTAGACTAGATTAGACAACATTAGATTAGATTAGACTAGACTAGGTTAGACTATATTACATTACACTAGATTGGATTAGATGAGATTAGACTAGATCAGATTAGATAACATTAGACTAGACTAGATTAGGTTAGACTATATTACACTACACGAGATCAGATTAGATTAGACTAGATTAGATTTGGATAGATTATATTAGACTAGACTAGATTAGATTAGACTAGATTAGACAACATTAGATTAGATTAGACTAGACTAGATTAGGTTAGACTATATTACATTACACTAGATTGGATTAGATGAGATTAGACTAGATCAGATTAGATAACATTAGACTAGACTAGATTAGGTTAGACTATATTACACTACACTAGATCAGATTAGATTGAATTAGACTAGATTAGATTTGGATAGATTATATTAGACTAGACTAGATTAGATTAGACTAGATTAGACAACATTAGATTAGATTAGACTAGACTAGATTAGGTTAGACTATATTACATTACACTAGATTAGATTAGATGACATTAGACTAGATCAGATTAGATAACATTAGACTAGATTAGATTAAATCAGACTTTCTTGACCCACACAGGGAAAATTCACTGGTCAAGGTAGCAACAGAATAAAGTGCAAGAACAAAAAGTGCATTTAATCTAAATAAACTATTTAATAATACAGTTTATTTTCTGGAAAATGCAGCATGGCCAACCTCAAAACAGGCCTGTGCTTCTGAGTGGGAAAAAAAAAAGAATAGGGCTCCAATCTGGACCATGGGATGAATTTACAAAGTGCACAAATGCCACTGTAGATATGAACAGTCAAAGGTAAACTCACTTTACTTCCACACACAAAATCCTCAACTCCAGATTTTTCACACTGACTGTTCCTAAATGTTTGATGCCTTTGTAGATCCACTGTGATCTGTCAGTGGTCATACACGTGTAAATGATAAACTGAGGAATAATATTGTTAAAATTATACTTATTTTACATTAGAAAGTTCAGGATGATCAGGTTATTCACACTGTTAATGAAAGGATGGTTTACAAAAGTCAACATTTTCATAATCCAATTAAACTTTTTTTGCAGTAAAATTAAAAGAAAAAATTGGAGTTGTCATTATTTATAGGTTATTATGTTATTATTTTACTGGTCTGACCCGTTTGAGACCAACTGGGCTGTATGTGCAAAACACATGATGAATAGAATGAAGCTTTCAACCACCAACAGTATTAAAAGGAGTTCAAATCAGCTCAGCCTTCGACATGACCCACAGCTAAACTGCAGCGCACACACACAAAACCATCAAATATAAAAGTCAAACAGGTTTCCTCACATGGTGGACTGTGACCCAAAAATGGGTCATGGACTCATTCTCATTCATGGACTCGCTCATGTTTTTCTCCTTCGTTCTTCCTGCTAGAAACCCTCAACTTAGATTTACTCATGGACTTATTCTGAAAAGATTATAAAATAAATAAATGCTTAGTTATGTGATGTTTATGACGGCGTTAGGGCCACATAAGAAAATAAAAACACGCGTCACTATGAGAATAAAGTTGTAAAATATCAAGATAAAACCCGTAATGTTATGAAAATAAAGTTGAATACAAAAAGAGTCACAATATTATGAGAATAAAGTCATAGTTAAAAAAAAAAAGTCATAATTTAATGAAAATAGTGTACTTTTATGAGACTGTCATCAAATTTCGACAATAAATTCAAAATATTATGAGAATAATGTTGTGATTTAAAAACAGGTGGAAAAAGTATCATAATTTACCAGAATAAAGCCGTACCCATTCATCGCATAATGTAGAACTTGGAACATTTTGTGAGGTTGTACTTTCATTTGGGGTTTACGCACAAAGGCCAAATACTGAGCCCATTAGCCCCGCCCACCATCAACACATTAGCATTAGTTGAAGGACTTGGAAGCCAGTTCGCACACGTTTGGGTTTTTCGTCGTAAGCACTGAACAGATTTAGAGCATATTACTCAATTTACTTAGGAATTACAATTCCTCAATTGTAACTTCTTAATCGCACTATTGCAAATTAATTTTCAAAATATTACAACTTTAATCTCATAAAAGTACATTATTTTCGTTAAATTATGATTTTTTTTTTTAAACTATGACTTAATTCTCATAATATCATGGCTTTATTCTTACAATGTTATGAGTTCATTCTTGTAAAATCATCACTCTTTTTGTATTCGACTTTATTCGCATAAAATTACGTGTTTGACCTCGATATTTTACGACTTGATTCTCATAATGGAAAGTGTTTTTATTCTCTTATGTGGCTGTAATATGCCGTCAAAAATGTTAGACTTTAGTTTTGATAAATATTTGTGGCAGACGTGCAGTAGATTGAAAGGTGACTGTTGACATTAAAGAGTAAATAAATTGTGGATTTAAACATGGATTTATGTAAAATGATGATTAAAAAGTACAAAAAAAAACATACAAATCAAAACTGAAATTTCATTTAAACAAATGACACCCTGTTACTTCGGCTTTATTTATGATGTTTGCAAACACAGTACTTCTACTCTTCTACTTCTACTCTTCATCTGTGTTTTCCGGCTATAGAAACACTAAGTGTAGGAGGGTTAAATACATGATTGACATTTGTAATGACCAGTCACTGATCAGACTGTCAGACATGACCTGGATGTGAATCGAATGCTCAACTCTGCGTTTCATCCTAAAAGAAAAACAGCTTCACTTTCAAACATTAAGTTTCTTTATATTTACATGATTTCTTCTGATTTAGACAAAGACGAGACGCTGCAGAGGGAAGGTGAGTGTGTTTAATTCTGGAGTTCTTCCCCTGGTTTGAGCTCCTGCAGATTTAATATCCTTCTATTTTTAAAGTAATGTGCTCTGAAAGCAGGGATGAAAATGGGTTTGAAAACCACATTTGTTGACGTTTAATATGTGCTTAACAGCCTTTTTTTTTTTTTTTTTGACTAAATAAACCCTTTCATTTCTTGAATTCTATAGAAGTGGGTCAGGACTTAATGACGATAGCTAAATATGGGTCCAAGTGACTACTTCTACTTTTCATGTTGAAGTAGATTTAGCTGTTTTGTGTCTTTTTAGTTCACGTTTTTAATGCTGAAGTTATGTTTACAGTTGGGGATTTTTAAAGCATGGTTAGGATTTATACTGGTTATTCTTTTCCCTGAGTAAAGCATGGTAAATGGACTTCCACTTTTCTGTGCTGATGGTACTCAAAGTCCTTACAGTACATTTGTGCACAAAAACATGCACACATTCACATCCCAGCAACTTAAGGATCCAGTCCAATCCAACGTATTCATAAGGCACATTCAGAAAAAACAGAAATGACTAAAGCGCTGCACAAAACCAAAAACCACATGAAAACAACAAAATAATCAAAATAATAACATAAGCAAAATAAGACATAAAACAGTGCACACTTAGCTGCTTTTCCATCGAACATATTCACAAAACTTTACCGATACTGACTAAATGTAAAAAAAAAAAAAAAAAAAACAGAAGTGCGTAATGTCGGTTCTTCCAATAAATCACAAATGCTATGATTTGTTTATTATCATGAGATGACACGAGAAGTCATTCCATAAACACGTTGACGAACATAAATATCATGTTTATTTACAGATATATTCATTATTATTATATATTACCCCTCTATCCTGTACTAAATTAAAAAATGATGGGGTTTCCTGGTGTGTCCACACATATGGCACCATGTCTTCTTCTTCTTTTGTTGTAACAGCCGTCAACATCTGTTTTTTGATTTTTATTCATGTGACTCTAGTTGTGGAAAAAGGTCTTTCCATTGTAGTTTTGCATGATATACCAGCTGCGCTACGCCTGAAAAACCACCTCTTGCCAGCGCAAACACTTTTAATTGAAAAACAAGAGTTTTGGTGAAATTGTCATTTTTTTCCATTAGGTAAATTTTTATGTGCAAGTTATATTCACGCAAATTGATGGAAATGGAAAAGTGACTACTGACACACTCAGTTCAGGATTCGCTGTTCCAGGTATATTTTTGGCAGGATATAAAACAGCGAGTCTACCTTTAGTCCATAGTCGTCATCCCCTCCCCAAGGTTACAATAGTTTTGGATTTTTCACTCTAGTTTACTTTTATTTAGTCTGGACTTTTTTTCTCTAATTCAGTTTGAATTAGTTTTTAGAGCAGGTTTGATAATTTTTATTAGTTTTTGTTATTTTCTAAATGCTTAGTTTTAGTTCAGGTTTAGTTTAGTTGTAGTTTAGTTTTAGTTCAGGTTTAGTTCAGTTGTAGTTTAGTTTTAGTTCAGGTTTAGTTTAGTTGTAGTTTAGTTGTAGTTTACTTTTAGTTCAGTTGTAGTTTAGTTTTAGTTCAGGTTTAGTTTAGTTGTGGTTTAGTTTTAGTTCAGGTTTAGTTTAGTTGTAGTTTAGTTTTAGTTCAGGTTTAGTTTAGTTGTGGTTTAGTTTTAGTTCAGGTTTAGTTTAGTTGTAGTTTAGTTTTAGTTTAGTTGTAGTTTAGTTGTAGTTTAGTTGTAGTTTAGTTGTAGTTTAGTTTTAGTTGTAGTTTAGTTTTAGTTGTAGTTTAGTTTTAGTTTAGTTTAGTTTTAGTTTAGTTGTAGTTTAGTTTAGTTGTAGTTCAGCTGTAGTTAAGTTTTAGTTTAGTTTTAGTTTAGTTTAGTTGTAGTTTAGTTGTAGTTCAGGTTTAGTTCAGTTGTAGTTTAGTTGTAGTTTAGTTGTAGTTCAGTTGTAGTTTAGTTGTAGTTTAGTTGTAGTTCAGTTGTAGTTTACTTTAGTCGTAGTTCAGTTGTAGTTCAGTTGTAGTTCACTTGTAGTTCAGTTGTAGTTTAGTTGTAGTTTAGTTGTAGTTCAGTTGTAGTTTACTTTAGTTGTAGTTTAGTTGTAGTTTAGTTGTAGTTTAGTTGTAGTTCAGTTTTAGTTCAGTTGTAGTTTAGTTGTAGTTCAGTTGTAGTTTAGTTCAGCTGTAGTTCAGCTGTAGTTCAGTTTTAGTTCAGTTTTAGTTCAGTTTTAGTTCAGTTGTAGTTTAGTTGTAGTTTAGTTGTAGTTCAGTTGTAGTTTAGTTCAGTTGTAGTTCAGTTGTAGTTCAGTTTTAGTTCAGTTGTAGTTTAGTTGTAGTTTAGTTGTAGTTCAGTTGTAGTTTAGTTCAGTTGTAGTTCAGTTTTAGTTCAGTTTTAGTTCAGTTGTAGTTCAGTTGTAGTTCAGTTGTAGTTCAGTTGTAGTTCAGTTTTAGTTTAGTTTTAGTTTAGTTTTAGTTTAGTTTTAGTTCAGTTTTAGTTCAGTTGTAGTTTAGTTGTAGTTTAGTTGTAGTTCAGTTGTAGTTCAGTTGTAGTTTAGTTCAGTTGTAGTTCAGTTGTAGTTCAGTTTTAGTTCAGTTGTAGTTTAGTTGTAGTTTAGTTGTAGTTCAGTTGTAGTTTAGTTCAGTTGTAGTTCAGTTTTAGTTCAGTTTTAGTTCAGTTGTAGTTTAGTTGTAGTTTAGTTGTAGTTCAGTTGTAGTGTAGTTCAGTTGTAGTTCAGTTTTAGTTCAGTTTTAGTTCAGTTGTGGTTCAGTTGTAGTTTAGTTGTAGTTCAGTTGTAGTTTAGTTCAGTTGTAGTTCAGTTGTAGTTCAGTTGTAGTTCAGTTGTAGTTTAGTTCAGTTGTAGTTCAGTTGTAGTTCAGTTGTAGTTCAGTGGTCTCTTTTCTCTTCTTCTCTGTGCTCCTATTCAAATCAATCCCAGACAGGACTCTGCTGCTTTAGTCTCCATGTTTCCAGGTAGAGTGGGGACCAGAAGACGACTGGAAACCACAAGTGAACACAAGTGACGGAGCAAAAAGTGTCGTATGGAGACAGCACAGAAAACTGAGAGAGACAAAGAAATCCATTGAACATCAATCTGACATTGACAAAGACCAAAACCAAGGGAATTGGATCCAGAATTTGTATCTGTTTTAGTTAGTTTAGTAAACACACAGTACAGTTTCAGTTAGTTATGGTTTTTTCTTTAAATTATCGTTTTTATTTATTTCAGTTAATGACAATGTTTTTCAGTTCTAGTTTTGGTCATTTGGTTAGTTTTGGTTAACGATAAGAACCTTGCCCCCCCCCCCAGGTCTCCCAGGTTGTGGAGCCCTTGACTTGGTTCTGTTGCTTCAGCCTTCTGCTTTGTGGCCCTTCCAACCCTCACACCAACACTGGTTCCCTCATGTACACCTACAGGACTGAGGCTGACCTCCATGTCACACCATCACACACATTCAGACTTTAACAGAAGCAGACGCTGTTTATCATAATTAGCTGTGATTCAACACCACTGTCACAAATCACTGCTCATTCCACTTCATTTGTTTTACATTCTACAGACTAGTCCTCATTTTTCATCAGTGTAATTACGAACACAGTGGAGCGATGGCATCTTTGCTGTTGCTTTTGTTTCATGTTGTCTCCGTCTTTAAAATCCCAACAAAATGCAAAGCAGCTCGCCAGCAACAGCCTCCCACGACTCAGCAACTTTACATTAACAATAACAGAAATACATCAGCACACTTTGAAAACAAGCACATTCTCACACAAGTACCTCTCTAACTCTCTCTCTCTCTCTCCTGCACTGGAACACATCCTCTCTCACCCCTCCCACTCTCTTCTGTAGAAACATGATGCTTGCATTTCAATATAAGCAGTTGCATTATCATAATTAGCTAATCAATCTCTAATCTCCGCACTAATTGTGATCCCATGGCTCATTACTTTGCCTGTGATCTCTATAAGGAACCTAAACCTGGGGTTAAGCTCCATCTGTAACGTAGACCGAGCATTAACGCTGCGTTCAGCCCACTGATGGAGGGGAAGTGGGTCCTCAGACCTACTCCCAGGGGTCCTGACAAACGCCGACATGATTAATAATCATTCAGTCTCAACACGCAGAACATAAAGTCATAGATACTTTAACCCATTAAGGCCCAGAGCTTCTTTTATGGCATTTCCTAAAGCAATTTTACTCTATTTCACCTTTATTTAGTCATTAATCACCATCTATTAGAATATTATCTTCTGTATCACATACTTTCCTATATTTAATTCACTGATTGTGTGGATGTTCTGATTATGATCTGATTTACTCACAAAGACCCAAACATCCACTGTCGACTAAAACCATCTACTGATCTAAAAGGTTTAATAACTTCTAAAACCACTAAACCTAAATGTTGAAACCTACAGTAACAAGTACGTTTTCATTTGTTTTGTTATTATATCCTGTAAGTTGCTTCCACTTCTACTCCTCATTCCACACATACATTACCTCATCTACTTACCTTCTACCTCTTTATCTGTTTTTTTTAACCCATTAAGACCTAAACATCCACCAGTGACCCAAACCATCTACTGATCTAAACTGTTTAATTCCTGTTGATCCATTAATTCTATCAATGCGTGTAAATGATTGGTGTAAAATACAGTTCTTCATCTTTTCATGGTCATCAGATATGACCCATTTGGACATTCAGAGGTTCCGTAGTTACCATGGAAACACCATCATCTTCTACAACACTGATTCCCCAGTCAAACCCATGGAGTTGGATCAGTGACAGTGGATGGACACACTGGGTTTATGTTCAGTTAATGATGGATTTTATTGAAAAAGGCACTTTTTCTTCAGTTTTCTGTGTTTAACCCTCAACTTTAATCTGAGCTTTTATGAACATCTACATAATCAGTGAGATAAATAATGGAAAATACAGGATTTTCACTGAAAAAACACAAGAGACAGATGATAATATTAGAATAAATGGTGTTAAATCACTTAAGAAAGGCTAAATAGTGAGAAAACTTAATTTGGGAACTGACACAAAAGTAGCTCTGGGTCTTTAAGGGTTAAAGTTGAGGGTTATTATATCGAAAACAGAAAAACCTGAAGAAAAAGTGTCTTTTTCAGTCCAATCTGTCATTAACTGAACATAGCTCCAGTGTGTCCATCCACTGTCATTGATCCAACTCCATGGGTTTGACTGATGAATCAATGTTGTAGAAGATGACGGTGTTTCCATGGTAACTACGGAGCCTCTGAATGTCCAAATGGGTCATATCTGATGACCATGGAAAGATGAAGAACTGTATTTGACAGCAGTTATTGACATGTATTGATAGGATTAGTGGATCAGCAGGTATGAAACAGTTTATGTCAGTAGATGGTTTAGGTCACAGGTGGATGTTTGGGTTTTTATGGGTTCATCGTGCAAATTCAGAGCAAAATGTACCAGTTGAATAAACTTTTTACCTAAACAAAGAGCGAATCATCCATGAGAAACGCTCCGTTGGGAAACTTTTCATTAGTGTTTAATTTCATCTTTGTTTCTGCTGTGATTGAGTTTGACTTTCTTCTGTGAAATTCCATTCAGTTCATTTCTAGTAATCTGAAACAAACCGATTGGAAGTGAACTCAAAACAGGACCGGCTTCGGCTGCCAGACATTACACATCACAGAAGCCCTTTCCCTTTGAGAAAACTTGAAACAGACTGTTTTCCTGAAAGTGTCGAAGTCTGTTTGAACTCAACAGCAGCTTAAATCATACTCTCAACATGTCCTGATGTGAGAAGTATTAACAATTCAGAGCTCTTTATATAAGATGCTTCCAGACAGATGTGATGATGGTAATTACAATGTAGAAAATACAAAAAAAAGTAATATAAAAATGGGTGTTGAAAATGTAAAAAGGAGATGAAACAGCAAAGGACCACTGCTGAAATGCTTGGAGATGTGATTAAAAGATGAAAAGGATGAAAATTGTTCCCTCCAGAAAGTAAAATGTAAGCCTTTTTATCGGAAGAACAACATTAGCTTGGCTTTTTGATCACAGAATATCACTACAGAACTGAATAAACAGGCGCAAAAATGTGTATTTATACAAAAAAGGCAACTTGTATCATTTTAACCCATACTTTTGTGGCAGTTCCAAAATATTGTTTTCTCTATATTTAGCTTTTCTTAAGTGATTTATCACCATTTATTATAATATTATCCTCTGTATTTTGCTTTTTTTTCAGTAAGAAGTGTGTATTTTCCTGTATTTAATTGACTCATCTTGTAAATATTCGTAAATATTCATAAAAGCTCAGATTAAAGTTGAGGGTTATTATATCAGAAACAGAAAACTGAAGAAAAAATGACTTAACTGTATTTTACACCAATTATTGACATGTATTGATAGGTTTAATGGATCAACAGGTATTAAACAGTTTAGATCAGTGGATGGTTTGAATCTTTAAGGGTTACAGACTAAATACAGGTTCTGGATGTTATGAAACAATAAACTGCTAATTTTTCAACTATATTGTTCATTTTCTCCTCATTTTATAAGTATTTGTTCATTTATATACCACATTTCAAGTTTTTTTGTTCTATTTTTTTTCATTTTATGAGCATTTTTAATTCTGATTTTTCCTTAAAATGGTCTGTTTTCTCAGTTTAAAAATGTTTTCTATGTTGTGTCATTAATAAAACGTGAACCACTTTATTGTGAGTTTTTTCCCATGTAAATCCTGTATTTTCCTATATTTAATTCACTGATCATGTAGTTGTTCATTAGAGTAAATTCAAAAGTTATTACATCAAAATGGAGAAAACAGCAGAAAAAGTGCCTTTTTCAATAAAATCTCTCATTATCTGAACACAAACCCAGTGTGTCCATCCACTGTCATTGATCCAACTCCATGGGTTTGACTGGGGTATCAATGTTGTAGAAGATGACGGTGTTTCCATGGTAACTACGGAGCCTCTGAACGTCCAAATGGGTCATATCTGATGACCATGAAAAGATGACAGGCTGCATTTAATCTGAATTTTTTCATCGTGTTGGTAGGATTAGTGGTTCAGAAGTTATTAACCATTGTAGCTCAGTGGATGCTTTTGGTCGGTGGCGTATGTTTGGGTCTTTATGGGTTAAGTATTTGTCGGAGCAGCTGCAGAAAGAATGAGGGAAACGTAAAGAGCCAAGAAAAAGTGAGAATAAACAACACACGACCAGAACAGAAGCAGAAGCAGAAGGATGGAAACATGGGGACAGAATGTGCTGATGACCGGGACTATAGAGGCTAATCTGCATCCCAGGGGAACTGTGGGTAATGTAGTAAACAGACTTTGTCCTTTAAGCTGTGGCCGGTGGGAACAAGAGGAACCAGGTTCATTTCCATTAGTGTTCCATTAACTGACTTCACACACATCCTCGACTCAGAGTGTGTGTGTGTGTGTGTGTGTGTGTGTGTGTGTGTGTCCATTCATATGCTGATGATCTTACAGACCAACAAGTGTGTGTGTGTGTGTGTGTGTGTGTGTGTGTGTGTGTGTATAAACTGCAGGATCGGTCTGTGTGTACATGAGTGAAGCGCTCTGTAAGGCGATTGTGTTTGTGTCTCCTGCAGCACAGAGATTGAATTACCCCTGAGATGAGCTCTGTGCTAAATTGTCTTTAATAAAGGAGAGAATTGCTTCTTTATTCATCCAACAAATAAAGACGAGTGAAAAAACACAGTGTTTCAGCAGCTGCGATTGGTGCAGTGCACACGTGTGTTTGTTAAATCTGACCCGTTGTCTCCGTGGACACAGTAGACGAGGTTCATGTTATCAACTCACACATTCATTCATTTTAATAATTGCTCTTTCCGTAGTTTATACAGCGATTCGCTAAATATCACTTTGTAAGAGGTTGTACTTTTCAGACACCAGGAGGAAAATTAACCCATAAAGACCTTGGACTACATCTGCGTCATTTTATAAATGAATTTTTCTCCTTTTATAACCTTTCTTAAGTGATTTATCACCATTTACTCCAATAGAATGCTCTGTATTTTGTGTTTTTAAGTGAAAATCTGGTATTTTCCTATATTTAATTTACAGATCGCATAGATGTTCATCAAAGCTCAGTGTAAAGTTGGGGGTTATTATATCAGAAACAGAGAAAACTGAAGAAAAAGGGACTTTTTCCATCAAATCTCTCATTATCTGAACACAAACCCAGTGTGTCCATCCACTGTCAGTGATCCAACTCCATGGGTTTGACTGGAGAATCACTGTTGTAGAAGACGAAGGTGTTTCCACGGTAACTACAGAGCCTCTGAACATCTGATGACCATGAAAAGTTAAACTGTATTTTACACCAATTATTTACATGGATTGATAGGATTAATGGATGAGTGTTATTAAATGCTTTAGATCAGTAGATGCTTTTGGTCGGTGGTGGATGTTTGGGTCTTTATGGGTTAATACCTGTTGATCAACTAATCCTATCAATACATGTCAGTAATGGAGTTCTTCATCTTTTCATGGTCGTCAGATATGACCCATTTGGACGTTTAGAGGCTCCGTAGTTAATGTAAAAACAAAACAAACAAAAACAAACAAAGAAACAAAACCATTCAACATTTATTGTTACATTGGGGTAGGACAATACAAGCTATCAATGGTGAATTGATGTTGTGTATATACAATGTTTTTTGTCCTCAATAAAAAGATACAAAATTTAATCAAATTAAATTAAAGGGCCTTGTATCTTCCGTCTCTTCTGCACATTTGCTTTTATCATCAGAATGATAATAACGATCCAGACTGATAAAAATCATCCAAGCCCAGATAAAAACAATAATGTTGTGCTTGTGACATCTTCCATCAGCTCTTCATCTCCTGGGGTCTGATCACCTGCCTCTTATCCTCCTCCGTCTTCTGTCATTTCAGTTTCTTGCTCATTTTATCTCTCTTCATTGGACGACTCCCTCCATTCCTTCCACTTGTCTTCTGGCCTCTATCCATCATCATAATGGCCTCCTCGTCTGAGACCCCCACGTCTCTCCTCTCATCATCCTTCTCTTCCTCTCGTCCATCTTCCCCCAACATGCGTGGAGCTCGATGGTCTCCTCTTCCCTTCCTCATTTATCTCTCTATTGCTTTTTTTAAACCATCTTCTCATTTGCTGCTTTTTTCTTTATTCCTTATTTAATCCTCATTTCCCTTCTTTAACTCTAATACTATGTGCTTGTACAAATGCCAATATAATGTTATTATAACGTCATTATTTCCATTATTTTTATTTTTCCAGGTTAAAAATCTTTATAGAATTCCGCTGAAAAGACAGTGACTCCTGTTCTGATCTCTGTTAATAGTACAATCTGTCAGGAGTATTATATTATACAGTATTGGTGTGCCTTAGCAGTCTAGATTTATCATTACTATTTTTATCTTTATTTATTTATTGTAAGATTTAAAGTGGGAATTTTGTACTTCAATTTTGTTTTTATTTATTTATTTATTTATTGTAAGATTTAAAGTGGGAATTTTGTACTTCAATTTTGTTTTTATTTATTTATTTATTTATTGTAAGATTTAAAGTGGGAATTTTGTACTTCTATTTTGTTTTTATTTACTGTTTGTTTATTTATTTATTTATTATAAGATTTAAAGTGGGAATTTTATACTTTTATTTTGTATCTAATTACTATGTATGCATATATGCATGTATGTATGTATGTATGTATGTATGTATGCATGCATGCATGCATGCACGTATGTGTGTATGTACGTATGTATGTATGTGTATGCGTGTATGTATGTATGTATGTGTATGCGTGTATGTATGTATGTATGCATGCATGCATGTATGTGTGTATATATACATGCATGCATGCATGTATGTGTGTATGTATGTGTGTGTGTGTGTGTGTATGTATGTATGTATGTATGTATGCATGCATGCATGTATGTGTGTATGTATGTGTGTGTGTGTGTGTGTGTATGTATGTATGTATGTATGTATGTATGTATGTATGTATGTATGTGTGTGTATGTATGTATGTATGTGTGTGTGTGTGTGTGTATGTATGTATGTGTGTGTGTGTGTGTATGTATGTATGTGTGTGTGTGTGTGTGTATGTATGTATGTATGTATGTATGTGTGTGTGTGTGTGTGTGTGTATGTATGTATGTATGTGTGTGTGTGTGTGTGTGTATGTATGTATGTGTGTGTGTGTGTATGTATGTATGTGTGTGTGTGTGTGTATGTATGTATGTATGTATGTATGTATGTATGTATGTATGTATGTATGTATGTATGTATGTATGCATGTACGTATGCATGTACGTACGTATGCATGCATGTATGCATGCACGTACGTATGCATGCATGTATGTATGCATGCACGTACGTATGCATGCATGCATGTATGTATGCATGTATGTATGTATGTATGTATGTCTTTCGTGTAATCTGGAGGGGATGTGTGCCAGGGGAGGGGGGTTTGTTCCACATGCTGTTTGTCTATTTCTTTGACTTTTGGATCAACAACAGAACTATGTTCTTTGTTTTTATATGTGAAAAAAAACAACACATAGATGTTTAAAAAAAATAATAATTCCATAATAAATGATTAATGAATAAATGTTTGTGTACATTGGTCAGAAAAACCAAGTATTTCTATGAGTGGCCAATAAAGGGTTAAGAGCTCTGCATGTGTGGAGGGTTTTCATGTTCCAAGTATATAATTCAACATCCATACGTTCATATGTGACCAAACACACGACATGCACCTGCTCTCAGAGAAGAAAACTGCAGGGGTAATTTATGTTGGAGACTTATGAGCAGTGGGAGGTTTGACAATTATACTTTAAAGGAAGCAAAACAACATTAAGTCCAAGCACCAGCATGTTCGACTTAGAGAGCACTCCAAGCTTCATAAAATGATTGCCTGCTAGGCACAATTTAGACACATAAAGTACAAAGCAACTGGCAGCAAGCTCTGATTATTCTCATCAAAAAGGACAGAGACTAAACAGCACTTTGGAGTGGAGGTGACAGAGTTGGTGCACTCCAAACACTTCTGCAAAGCCCTGTCGTCGCTTCGCTGATGGGTTTAGGTGCTGTGGAGATTTTACTGGGATTAGAGGAGCGGTGGATGAAATTACTTTTTAAGAATTTAAATAGCCTCTGCAGTCGGTGTCCTAAGGATCTGCTTCCCTGCATAGGATGAAACTCCATCCAGAACCTGATCGGTCTAAATCTACCCGGTACACAAGCAGAGGATTAAATGTGATCTTCCAGTTGGGACATTTTAATTTGAGATCCTATTTTATATTTCCCTATTTAACCCTTAGAGACCCAGTGCTACTTTTACTTTACCAAATGAATTTTCTCTATTTTTAACCTTTCTTAAGAAATTTATCACCACTTATGCCAATATTATCCTCTATATTTTGTGTTTTTAAGCAAAAAATCAGGTATTTTCCTACATTTAATTCACTGATCATGTAGATGTTCATAAAACCTCAGATTAAAGTTGAGAGTTATTCTATCAAAAATAGAGAAAACTGAAGAAAAAGTCAGACTGAACATAAAACCTAGTGTGTCCATCCACTGTCACTGAGCCTGTTTACATGACCATGAAAGTCCGATATCTGAGAGTAATCGGATAATCGTAATAATCAGATCTAATGCATTTACACGCACTTGCCAACAAAAGTATCTGCAAAAGACAGATCAAACTAGAAAAGCACTTGGAGAGCGCAGACCTACGCCAAGGCAGATCAGTCTTCTATAACTTTGTAAGTTATCTTGCTAAGACAGAGAAACAAACAACCCCCCCCCCCCCCCCGATCACCACCTAAATGTAATCATTTGTTCCTTGTGCCGGTATCAACATTTCATAAAAATTTCATCGAAATCCATCCATAATTTTTTGAGCTATCTTGCTAACGGACAAAGAAACAAAGAAACAGACAGACAAACCCTGATGAAAACATAAGCTCCGCCGTTCCTTGGCGGAGGTAACCAGTACCCATGTCCAACAACAAAGACAGATCAAACCAGTACCCCATGTCCTACAGGTGTGGGAGAACAATCTTTTTTTTTTTTTTCCACTGAAACGCATCTTTTTCTAGATCCTACATAATTTCGCAACTTCACACATATATACAGCACAAAACCCCCACATATTCCATCTATTTTTGGCCGCTTTTTTCTTAAGGGATTATCTTTGGTGGAAGTGTTCACAGTTCTGTGTTTGTAGCTCTAAGACTGAATTCTGTTCAGGACCTCGGACAGCTCCTACTGCTCCAGGAGGCAGCTGTCCATGGTGCTGAATGAAAGGACAGCATCAAGAGAGAGGCTGGATTCAAACTGGCTGGTACGGTTTATTCTATAAAAATGTGCATCTATAAATGATATTTTACTCATGTCATTAGAAAATTTAACCTTTACTTAACCAGATGAAAAAAAAAAAAAAAGATTTAAAAATATCTTTTGCAAGAGTGTCCTGACCCAGACAGCAGCAGCACAAGTTACAGACAATAGAAAATTGTGTACTAATAGAAGACTGAATTGACTGTTCAGTGCATTCCATCATTAGATAAAAGAAAAATGTTGAGTTAAACACAATTTCCAGCTGCTCAACATTCATTCCTGTGCTCTATAAACCATCCAAACAAATATAAAGATGAGGTTTTTCCTAACTTTCAAAGACCTAAATGCAGCACAAAGACAATTTAACGTAATGGTCAGTGTGAATGTGGAAAAGTATCTAAACTAGGGGTGTCAAACATAGGGCCCACGGCCCACAGCTGGCCCACCAAAGGGTCTAATCTGACCCATGGGATGAATTTGTGAAGCGTAAAAATTACACAGTAGACATTAACAGTCGAGGGTGTTACTGGGTCTGGACCATTTGTTTGGATACATAACATTAAATCCTCTGTTTTTCAGTTCCACATGCCTGTTCATGAATGTTTCATGCCTTTGTAGGTGTATAAGTTGTAACCCACATGTGTAAATGATATGCTGAGACACATATATTAGCCTGTTTATTCAGTTCTACTTGTGTCTTTGCATATGTAAGTGATTTAGTTTTAGTGTGATGACTTACTGGGCACCCTGTTAATTGCTTTGAGAGGTCGCAGCACTCGGACGGTTCTGATGGCTGTGAAGTTCATGTTCTGCAGGTCCAGCGAGTATTCAACCATCCTGGGAAAAAAACACACACACACACAAGTTAAAGGCAGCCTCTTTCAGTTTAATTGTTTTCAATAAATTACTTTCTCAAATATTTTTATTTATCTCACTTCCGTTACTTCTTTTTACACTTCAAAACTCTACTTAGAACCTTCTTAAAATCCAACCGAGCAAAATATAAATTCATGCAATTTTTCAACTGGTCTTAAAATTTTGATCAGGAGTGTACGTTGTTTGTTTACACCTTTGGCACAGGAACACATTTTGCTGTGTGGTCCTGTGCAGCAAAAAAAGACCTTAAAAAATCAACTGGTCCAAAATAGAGCGGTTAGATTGGCTCTTAAATGTTCCTTCAGAACAAAAATTCTAAAAATGCATCGCAGTCTATCATGGTTGACTGTTGAAACAAAAATGACATTTAACCTCCTCCTCCTTACGAGGAGTGCTATTGTGAACGGGAAACTGAACTTAGACAGAATGAAGTGTAGAGGTCTACAACAGAATCATGGCACCAGACAGGTTACCATGGGTCACCTGTAACTTCCCAAACCAAAAATTAATCGATTGAAAAATTCTGTCTTTTACAGGGCCTCTAGTCTATGGTACCTTCATACATCCAACACACTAAAAGCTTACATTCATTCAAAAAAACACTCAAACAGGAAATATTGAAGGAAATACAATTATGCAAATGACTGTTTTGAGTCTCGCTATCCAAGTTGCTGCAAAGATAAAAGTGCAAATGTTTTAAGGTTTATGTGTTGTGATGAAATGTTCAGCTTGCTGATGATAAAAATGAATTGTAAACTTGTTCTTATTTATTCAGATCCAAATTTATTTGTCATTTCAGCATATAGAAAACACAGAAATTAAACATTGTACTCAGGTCCCTGACTGTCAGCAGCATTTAGTAAATAGTATAAATTACTGATAATAAATAATAAAATACTGATATAGAAACAATAACCCCCCCACACACACACACAACAAAAAAAAAAAATTACCTATAAATAAGTAAAAAGTTTATTTCTAAAGTGCACAGCAGTAAAGTGCTAATATAAAGTGCATTCTGGGGCTCAAGTTCAGCAAGAGTTCATTATTCTAACGTATGTATGTATTTTGTAACTGTATTTGTATTTTAACAGACCCCAGGAAAGAGCAGCAACCACTATGGTGGAAGCTAATGGGGATCCGTATAAACAATAAAAAATAATTGTTTCAACCAAAAATGCTGAAGCGAGAGCTGGGCGTACTTGGCTAAAAAAGTACATTTCAGGGGGTACTCCGCTGTAAAAAGTATGAGAACCACTGGTGTGAATAAAAGTCATGAACTGGATCAGAGTCATCCGGTGTCATCTCTGGTCTTCTTGGCCTTTTCAAGTTCGGGCAGAAAACGCCAAAAACTATCAAAGAACTTGATACTCACACCCCACCAAAGTCAATGAACGCCACAGCAAATAAGACAAACAGACTAATGTGATCATCTCTGACTTACACAAGTTTTACACACTCATCCCTCTGTGTTTGTCTGTGTTAAAAAGCTCCAAAAGTACTACACATCCTCTCACAGCGGGGGTCCTGCTGAGCCCATCCTAATATGAATTAATGAGCTGGAATTCATGTAGCTAATAATGCGAGACTTTTAGAGAACAGGGGTCATTGTGCGACTTTACAACATTAGCTTAAATGGGCTCCCAGGATGAAAATGCCCACTTCAATGTCCCCGTGCACATGTTCTTACCACACAACCATCGATTAGTTTGCAGGTGAACATGAATATTAATAGCTGCATCGCTTTACAAAGTTACAAAACGCTGCACAGGTTTTAAGCCCGGGTGTTCTATCATTTTGACACTGATGGAAGAAGGTGCCGGAGTGCAAGTGAATAAGTACAGTAGACCTTCTGAATCCGTGAAAACCCGATATACCTTTCGCCACTTGCTGTGCGAAACATCAAAGTGAATTCTGTCAGTTTTGCACAGGAGGCGAGGCGCGAGATTAAACCTGCAACCATCCCATATAAGAGATGAAAGCAGAGCCATGTGAAGGAGCTAAAGATAGAGGTGGAGGGGGTAAACAAGCCTGAAATAAAACAAGGTGTGTTCTAAGAAGAGTCAAAGACAAGAGGAAAAAAAAGTGGAAAAAAATACTTTTGCTGTAAGAGAGAAGGAAAACATACAATGTGAGTGAAGAGAGGATAGACGGTGAGAGAAAGAGAGAAGACAGGAGGTGGGAAAAGCATGATATGAGGATGGATAGATCAGAAACCAGCGCATGAGAAGCACAAGGGATGATTAAGGACGATATAACGACGGCAATAAAGAGAAACTGAAAGAGAGAGACGGAGAGAGCCTGAGGGTTTTATCAAGTGTTGGAGATAATTACAATGTTCGGAACAGAGTCACAGACACATGGAGCAGAATCTGCTCATACCTGCGCGAACAGAGGAAACCTGCTCACACTCACAGCAGCGTGGGGGGGGGGGGGGGGGCAAGCTTTCAAGACTTCCACACAAATATCCCACTTCCACTTGATATTAACAAGCTCATTTCTCTGAGGAATTGGGAGAGTCAACCAGGTGCTTCTGCGAGTATTTAAAAAGCCTCAGCCAATTACCGGCTGTCGACCTTTGGACCTACGTATCCGATAAAGAGATATAGAGCACTCCGACCGAAAAAAAAAAGCAAAGTAGACAGGAAGTGAGTTTCACAGTTGGAAATGCGAGGTTTCAAGGTAGGAAAACAATCCATGTATCATTCGGTCTTTTCATATTCAATTGAGAACACACAACTGGAAAACGAGATGGAAGGAAGGAAGGAAAGTGACTCTTCAGCCTTTATTTTTCCTCCACCTGAACATAACAGGATGAATTTGATGACATTGTCACACTGCACAGCCCTGTACTGGCACATCCTCTTTCAGAATATCTAATTTTTTCCACACAGGAGCTACATGCGTCCCATATTTTTACATCGTCTGGCTAAAACCTGTGTCTCAAAAACAGGTCAGAGGTGTAAGTGTAAAAAAGTTCTTTGTTGCTGCTGGTTTCTTTTCGTACACCTCTGCACGGACTCCAAAGCCTCCATAAAGCGCTGAACCATGAAATAGGAAAAGCATCTTCCTCATTGCCCGTGTGTTACCGTAACCTTGGCAATAAACTCTCCTTCTGCTACAGCTAGCCCCGACAATATCAGACAGAATCAAGCTGATAAAACACACCAACCATGGAAAGTAAGATCAGAGGTCACGCAGTACCTTTACACACTCAGGCTGGTCCTTCAGAGTGGGGCTCTGATTTAATTTGACAGATGGCTTTCTGTGAAGGGGAACACTTTGTCCACTTCCACAGTAGGAGAAAAATTACACCAACTACCTGTGGTTCAAGAGTCAGACTGAGCTCAGATTGGCCTGGGAGGAGTCGACATGAGCGGGGACGTGTGTGGGTACATTTGGAAGGAGTTCAGTTAGTACCCAGACGTGCAAAATGGGAGAAAATGAACCCAAGTGAGAGTCCGTGGCATCTGCAGCGTCTATTTTAATCACAGTTTCAGTGTGTGTGGACAGGCCAGGTGTCTGTGTGTGTTTGTTTTTGTGTGTGAGATACTGGGATGTAATGGGGAACTGTCATTCTGGGCAATTTTGGCAGCAATTTCAGATAACACAGCTCATTCTGGACACCATAACACACACATACACAGATATACGACTAAATGTAGGTGGACAATCCCAAATGACTGTGCACACTAAAATATATTAACCCATAAAGACCCAAACAGCCACTGGAGACCACAACCATCTACTGCTCTGAACTGTTTAATACCTGTTCATCCACTAATCCTATCAATACGTAGAAATAATGAGTGTAAAAGAAAGGAAGAATGGAAAATATATATATTTAAATATTAAATAGTAAGTTATTAAAGGTAAAAGTAAGAAAATTGATTACAATGAAATAAGACAATAAAATGAATAAAATTGCCTCATTAACCAATAAAATGAACAAAACTGAATAATAAATCAACAAAATAATAGGTCACATGAACAAAATAAGCCACAAACTGAACAAAATTGAAGGAAAAATGAATAAGGGAAAAAAATGAACAAAAGCAGATAAAATAAGACGTAAAACAAATCATAAGTGCGTCCATGGAAACGCCGTCATCTTCTCCAACATTGATTCTCCAGTCAAACCCATGGAGTTGGATCAATGACAGTGGATGGACACACTGGGGTTATGTTCAGTTAACGACAGATTGGACTAAAAAATTCAGTTTTTCTTCAGTTTTATCTGTTTTTGATATAATAACCTTTGAATTTAGTCTGAGCTAGGGGTGCATATTATTGATTAATCCCTTAATCATTAGTTGGTTGACCTTATCGATCAGTTAACAATTAATTGATAAGTGGCGATTTTTCTGAGAACCTGAATTTCTCTTTCAATATGGTCTAAAAGAATAAAAGCTAAATACTGTTTATACACTCCATGAAAAAAAACATGTCATACTCCTTGATGAGTGATTTACTGAACCATTAGATACAGTCAGTGTTTCCTGTAGAATTCATCTGTTGGTGTGGTGGTCTATAAATGGGGGGGGGGGGGGGGGTGCACGCATGTGTGTTTCATCAGTGGGGGGGTTAGTCAGCTGCATGCACACAGTCCGGCTGGGGGATTCGTGTGTGTTGGATGGTAACCACGCGCGTGCGTGCACCACTTTCGGTCCTCCTAACACTGTGGGGGTACGGGGCGGTGCAGTCTGTGCCCCCCCCCCGCAGAAGTGAAAGTGGAACTGTTCACTCATTTCTCTTTTCCTCCTGAAGCTTCACAAATTCTTTACATCCCTGTGTCCTGGATCAGGAGTCTGAAGGATGTTTGAACTTCTGTCTGACTGAGCGTGGACTAGACCGACCTCCAAGAAAACACTTCGATCCGATACCGACCACACATTTGTGTGTGTATTTATTTGGGGGTGCACCGCTCCCACAAACAGACGGTCGGTCTGTGTTTGGCTCCTCCCACAAACAGACTGGTTGGTCTGTGTTTGACTCCACCCACAAACAGACGGTCGGTCTGTGTTTGGCTCCACCCACAAACAGACAGGTCGGTCTGTGTTTGGCTCCACCCACAAACAGACTGGTCGGTCTGTGTTTGGCTCCACCCACAAACAGACGGTCGGTCTGTGTTTGGCTCCACCCACAAACAGACGGTCGGTCTGTGTTTGGCTCCACCCACAAACAGACGGTCGGTCTGTGTTTGGCTCCACCCACAAACAGACTGGTCGGTCTGTGTTTGGCTCCACCCACAAACAGACAGTCTGTCTGTGTTTGACTCCATCCACAAACAGACAGTCGGTCTGTGTTTGGCTCCACCCACAAACAGACGGTCGGTCTGTGTTTGGCTCCACCCACAAACAGACGGTCGGTCTGTGTTTGGCTCCACCCACAAACAGACTGGTCGGTCTGTGTTTGGCTCCACCCACAAACAGACGGTTGGTCTGTGTTTGGCTCCACCCACAAACAGACTGGTCGGTCTGTGTTTGGCTCCACCCACAAACAGACGGTCGGTCTGTGTTTGACTCCACCCACAAACAGACGGTCGGTCTGTGTTTGGCTCCACCACAAACAGACAGGTCGGTCTGTGTTTGGCTCCACCCACAAACAGACTGGTCGGTCTGTGTTTGGCTCCACCCACAAACAGACGGTCGGTCTGTGTTTGGCTCCACCCACAAACAGACAGTCGGTCTGTGTTTGGCTCCACCCACAAACAGACGGTCGGTCTGTGTTTGGCTCCACCCACAAACAGACTGGTCGGTCTGTGTTTGGCTCCACCCACAAACAGACAGTCTGTCTGTGTTTGACTCCATCCACAAACAGACAGTCTGTCTGTGTTTGACTCCATCCACAAACAGACAGTCGGTCTGTGTTTGGCTCCACCCACAAACAGACTGGTCGGTCTATGTTTGGCTCCACCCACAAACAGACGGTCGGTCTGTGTTTGACTCCACCCACAAACAGACGGTCGGTCTGTGTTTGACTCCACCCACAAACAGACTGGTCGGTCTGTGTTTGGCTCCACCCACAAACAGACGGTCGGTCTGTGTTTGACTCCACCCACAAACAGACGGTCGGTCTGTGTTTGGCTCCACCCACAAACAGACTGGTCGGTCTGTGTTTGGCTCCACCCACAAACAGACGGTCGGTCTGTGTTTGGCTCCTCCTCCATGTCCATACAGACATTCTAACTCATCAACACCATGATCCGGTTCTGACCGCCTATCCCAGCCGCAGTGTCGGCGACAAACCGGCAGCCTTCAGACAGGTGTGGACAGGTGGACAAGGGCAATTAACCGACAATTAATAATTTAATCGAGCAAATTCTTATCGACACTTAATCGATAGTCGATTAATTGTTTACATCCCTAGTCTGAGCTTTTACGAACATCGACTTGATCAGTCAATGAAACATAGGAAAATAGATGATTTTCACTTAAAAATGCAAAATACAGAGGATAATATTACAATAAAAGGTAATAAATTACTTAAGAAAGGATAAATATAGAGAAAAATCATAATTTGGGAACTGCCAAAAAAGTAACTCTGGGTCTTTATGGGTTAAAAACACAAAATGTAGCCTATGAAGACACATTAACACGCCCACGTACACAAAGCTCGATCCGCTAGATGCCAATTTTTCACCAGATAAGTAGATATAAAGATAGACAACTCCAGTCTCTCACTCACACACAAACACACAAAGTAGAAAAAATGCTCGGGGCGAACTCGGGGCTCTCTCAAAGCTGTGTCAAATCACAAGACACAGGACACACACATGCATAAATGTACAAAACTACAAATGTACACAACCATACGCTAGCGCACGCACGCTCCTGGAGAGTGTAGTTACATAAGCTGTGAACCCACACACTCTTACAGTAAACACACAGGGCGTCAGTCTCAGACACACACCAGTCAGACTAAATGTAGTCACTGTATTTGTGTAGGACTACTGCTCCCCAACCAAACAGCCTCATGAATATTAAACAGGAGGAACTGGATTACTTTTGTTCCTCAGCAGCGTTTCAGGGGAGGACTGTGGGTTTCTTAACAGATTCCTAAACATCCTCTTTTTGGGGATTTTAAATCTCTCTGGTGCCTCATCTTCTCTTGAGGGAGCTGCTCCGCCTCTGCCGTTTACTTTCCACGTAAAAAAAGAAAAATAAAAGTAGTGTCACCAGTCGCTTTATGAAATATTCCCTCAGGAGGCGTCGGAGTGGAACAGAAGGAGAGCTGAGGGCCACACTGCTGCTTTGTCAGACCTGATAGTGCATAAAGGTGGATTTCAGAAGCACATCGTCGACATATCATGATTATTTTACAACATCGTGAAATAATCTGTACAAAAGCAGCTGGAACTGACAGAAATACCATACTTTATCATGCATCATTTTGTGTCTAATTCTATTACTAACCCATAAAAACCTAAACATCCACCATCGACCAAAACCATCTACTGATCTAAACTGTTTAATACCTGTTGATCCACTAATCCTATCAATACATGTCAAGAATTGGTGTCAAATACAGTTCTTCATCTTCATGGTCATCAGATATGACCCATTTGGATGTTCAGAGGCTCCGTAGTTACCGTGGAAACACCATAATCTTCTACAACATTGATTCACCAGTCAAACCCATGGAGTTGAATCAACGACAGTGGATGGACACACTGGGTTTATGATCAGTTAATGAGAGATTTTGCTGAAAAAGTCACTTATTCTTCAGTTTCCTCTGTTTCTGATATAATAACCCTCAACTTTAACCTGAGCTTTAATGAACATCTACATGATCAGTGAATTAAATATAGAAAAAATACTTGACATGCAATGAAGAAACAGAAAATAAAGAGGATAATATTACAATAAATGGTGATAAATCACTTAAGAAAGGGGTAATATAGGGAAAATTTCAAAAGTAGCGCTGGGTCTTTATGGGTTAAAGAAAAACCTACAATAACCCTCAACTTTAATCAGAGTTTTAATGAACATCTACATGATCAGTGAATTAAATACCTGATTTTCACTGAAAAAAATGCAAAACACAGAGAACAATATTATAATAAATCACTTATGAAATGTTAAAAAGAAAGAAAAATTCATTTGGGAACTGACACCGAAGTAGCTCTGGGTCTTTATGGGTTAAGAATGGAGAACTATCAATGGAGAACTTGAGAACAGTGACTATTTAAAATTGTTTTCATGGAACTTATTATCTTATTCTAACAGGTATTATCTCATGAGAACAAAATCATTATTTCGTGTAACAGGATTTTAGAGGCTCAGTAAGAAGTAGCACCATGATTTGATGCTTTTGTGCCTTGGTCCAATATAAAATAATAATGGGCTTGATGTGTTTAAATCTGTCATTTGTGCCATGTTCATCTTTTATTTAGTCTCGATGAAACAGTCAGTGGAAGCGACATGCGGTTCAAGGACACTTCTGCAGCTTTTACTCAACCTGACAAGGTGTTTCTGATGTTTCCACTGTGTAAGAGTAGGACCCACCAGGGACAGAACTACTAAATCAGATACCATTTCTAAAACCTCCTTCAAAGAGGTTCTAAACAGTTCAAGGTGAGACTAGAGCCACGGCGTACAATTGTACAGATCGCACATTTGTTGGATCAGAACTGAAGTCAGTGCAACATCATGTTACAAAAATGTTGGAGGAAAAAACTGTAGTGTTTACTTTGACAAATTATAACTGTTTAAGTTTACATCCTCCCTCCTCTACCATTCCTGTGTGTAGTTTATGGGCTGTTGCAACGTGATAGCATGACTCATGCAAATATACACCCCACTTTTAGTTGGCGTGTTATCTGTACATATTATAAGCTTTCAGTGTGTATGTTCACACCTTCATTATCATCCCTGTTCAACCTGAGTCGATGCTTTTTGGTTCAGTTTGTTTCTTTCTTAGTTTGTTGACACTTTGACAGTAAAACTATTGGTTGAATTCACACCAAACTGGGTTTACAGATTGCCAGTGAACCAGAATAGATCTCACTATATTTTGGGAAGAGTAGGTCAAAGTTCAAAATTTTTATGACTTTTTAAAATCTTTTTTTGCTCCCCTTTACTTATAATGGGTGAAATGTCACATGTCTATAAAAACATCAACTTTGTTTCAATTTACTTCAAACTCAGCACATATATAGAGGCAACCGATACGTTGACATCAGCACATGCATAAACATGATGACATCAGCTGGACCGATGCCAAAATAAGATACAATACATGTGAGGGTTTGTTGTGTCTGGAACCACTTGTTCTCTATGATTTTAATGTAATTTTACGCCTTTGTAAAGCACTTTTTACCTTGTGTATGGTAAAACTGTAAATGGACTGCACTTAGACAGCACATTTTCCACACAGTCATGATGCCCAGAGCGCTTGACAAAGCCTCACATCCACCCATTCACACACACTCATACACCAGTGGGAGCAGTTTAGGGTTCAGTGTCTTGCCTAAGGACACTTGGACATGGGGACAGTTGGAGCCAGGATTCAAATCGCCAGCCCTTTGGTCATTGGATGACCCGCTCTACCATCTAAGCCACAGTCGTATATGAATGTTAGGGGTCAGGTTTATGTGAACTGGAGATCTGGGCGTAAACTGACATGTGATTACTACATAATGTAACTCAATGGAGGCCAAATGGTGTTGAATATGGTTGAAAATGCGTAGGTATAGCACACCAAATGCCATAAAAACTGGCATGACATACAGCACCATGTATTGAGATCAGTCTGGCTGTTGACAGGTCTATTCCATTAACCTTTATGCAGGAAAAAAACACTTGTTGCAATTAAAAATCTGTTTTGTAAGAGTGTCCTGATCAAGACAGCAACAGCAGAATTTACAGAGAATAGATATTTCATCCATACATCCGCACTAAAAATACACATAAAACACATAATAAAACTCAGTTCTACAAACATAAAACACTAAACTGAGAACATACATGTAAAACATCATCCATAATCTAAAAGTATAACAGTGTTCCTTAAAAGCATCTCAAAGCAGAAACTGATTCAATCAGATATAAAAACATCTACATTCAGATTTATGCTTTTCCCATTCATTTAAATAACAGAGAATATATTTAAAGACACCAGTTCCTCCAGTTTGACATCCTCCACTATTTCTCAGGAACAGTGGTAAAAGTTACGTTTCTTGGTTGCACCTCAACAGGACGCAGCAACAGCACATTTTCACAGCTGTGTCTGGATACAAGCTGTTCTGATGGAACAGACAGACACACTTTATTGATCCCAACCTGGTAAAATTGCAGATAATCAATCGATGAGGATGGGATTCAAACCCACGCATGCAGTCCATCGCCTGAACCACTCGGTCACCTCGTCTGGGGGGTTAACTCCAGAAAGCAGGTTCAACAAACTCTGAGTCTAACCCTAAACTCTGAGTCGATTCAGCCCCAGTTTACACGACAACGCTATTGGGTGAAAACGACAAAATATTTGATCAGATGTGCCTTTCGTTTAGACGTTAACAGCGTTTTTGAAGGTTGAAAACACAAAAAAGTGAAACCACCTTCCAGAGGACATACTAAAAACACTCCACTCTTGCGTCTAAAGGGTTGAAACTGCAAAACTCACAAGCACACGCCAGTACAGGAAAACAACATGTCGGATTATTTCCCTGCAACGGACCTTCAAGTTGCCCTAGCCACTCTAATTTACATCCAACAGTCGATTCAGCAATTGTCACAAATCTTTGACGACTAAGGAGAAAAAAACCTTCAATATCTACTTTTCATTTTGTAATAATTTCCACACATTTTCTGTTCATTTTCTTTGTAATAAATGTGTTAAATTGTAAATAGACTTTCTGGACACCCTGTGTAACCATTCACTCACACATTCACACCTAAAGGTCATTTACTGACCATGGGAGGAAGCTGACGGACCCGCAGACACCTCATACTGTACCGACCACAGACATAACACAGTGGCAGCAAAGAGTTAAGAGAATAGATAATAATACCTTTAAAGGCAATTATCGTATGGCACTAAATTGCCAACTGACATTTCACTATCGTTGCAGGCCTATCTGTGAGTACGTCTGTAATAATGTCAGATCTGCACATAATCTGCAGCAAATAATGGTTGGAGAGGCTCAAGGGTAAATGTATTCAGTTACCAAATGAATAGTGTAGTAGAAAATCAAAGGCTGCACATACGTCTGCGCTGATAAGCCCTGTGAACCTCATCTGACTGTTTCTAATGCACCTGCGTATGAACACTGACATTTAATGAACTTACACCTTCAAACATCTGTGTTCTTTTCCTGTCAGAAATAAACTGTCATATACTGAAAGGATCTCAACCACACACTACCTGTTAACGGACCATATTCACCGCAATACTTTTTAACGTCGAACTAATAGTTTTTTTTATTTTCAGATTCAGATTTTTTATTTGTCATTTAACCCATAAAGACCCGAACTGCTACTGACGACCAAAACCATCTACTGATCTACAATGTTTAATACCTGTTGATCCATAAATCCTATCAATACATGTCAATAATTGGTGTCAAATACAGTTCTTCATCTTTTCATGGTCATCAGATATGACCCATTTGGATGTTCAGAGGCTCCGTAGTTACCATGGAAACACGGTCATCTTCTACAACACTGATTCACCAGTAAAACCCATGGAGTTGGATCAATGACAGTGGATGGACACACTGAGTTTATGTTCAATTAATGAGAGATTTGACTGGAAAAGTCACTTTTTCTTTAGTTTTCTCTGTTTTTGATTAAATATCCCTCAACTTTAATCTGAGCTTTTATGAACATCTAAATGATCAGTGAATTAAATATACGTAAAGACCTGATTTTCACTGAAAAAAAACACAAAATATAGAAGATTATGTCATAATAAATTGTGATAAATCACTTAAGAAAAGTTAAATACAGAGAAAACGAGGAATTATACTGAAAAGACAATGATCACATAGCATATACAGGGTGGGGAAGCAAAATGTACACTGAACATTTAGTTGTTTTTTCTCAGCAGACACTACGTCAGTTGTTTTGAACCCAAACATATACTGATGTCATAATCATACCTAACACTATTATCCATACCTTTTCCAAACTTTTGCCCATATGAGTAATCAGGAAAGCAAACGTCAAAGAGTGTGTGATTTGCTGAATGCACTCGTCACACCAAAGGAGATTTCAGAAATAGTTGGAGTGTCCATAAAGACTGTTTATAATGGAAAGAAGAGAATGACTATGAGCAAAACTATTACCAGAAAGTCTGGAAGATACTATTAAAGAAGAATGGGAGAAGTTGTCACCCCAATATTTGAGGAACACTTGCGCAAGTTTCAGGAAGCGTGTGAAGGCAGTTATTGAGAAAGAAGGAGGACACATAGAATAAAAACATTTTCTATTATGGACATTTTCTTGTGGCAAATAAATTCTCATGACTTTCAATAAACTAATTGGTCATACACTGTCTTTCAACCCCTGCCTCAAAATATTGTACATTTTGCTTCCCCACCCTGTATATGTGTGAATTAGACACCTCTGTGTAGATACTTATGATGTATGTATATGTTATATACATGGATACTCAAAGTTGAAGTGTGGAGGATAAAAAGCCACTATATTGATATGAAGACCCCTTCTGGTTACGGGTGGGTCCGTTATTTACTTATGCTCTGATGTTAGTATTTAATATGTGATGATGTGATATGTTTGGAAAAAAGAAATAAAAAATGCAAGTCATAGAAATATTTTTTTAAAAAAAACAAAAAAAACAGTATTTTAATCACATATTTTATTATGTGCTTTATTTATCTATGGATTTGTATTTATTTTTATACTGACTACTTTATTTTGTCTGCTAGTGTTTTATCTGTGTGTTTTTTGATCATCATTTTGTTTTTAAATCACATCTACGATGGAAAAGTTTAAATGACAAATAAAGAATGTGAATGTGTTGGACCACATATTCGTCTGTAACACATGCATTTCACACAGTGGAAGAGCCTATATATACTTAGCCAACAAACTAGCACAGACTCTGATGATATATTCCCAATACTTTCGCAACTTTTCCTGTGAATAAATGTATAACATCCATCTGAAAGTAAAAAGATTATGGAGCGTAGACAGATAAAACTGAGAGCAAACCCATCTGCCTTAGAAATGTTTCCTTCAGATTTCAATCCCTTGATATACATCTGTAATCAGGACAAATCTTTTTTTTTTCTACCAAATGCAGTGATTGTAGAGGTATGAAAGTCAGAGAATTCAGACGGTGAACCTATAAATATAAGCATGGATGCTCCTCCACTGAAAAACACTATAAAATGTATCTGAAATACAGAATATTCACTGTCAAAGTATATGAGTGAATTTTTCCTATAATATACACATACATTAATACAACAGTAAAACTGTAATATTTTAGCATTTGTTTTTGGGGCATTTATGTTCTGGTGTTTTCCAAATATATATGGAAGCAACAAGTCAGGATATGAACACAGACATGGGGGATTTCAGCAGAACACAGCTCCAAGGCAGCAGACTAACACTGACATTTGTACCATGTGCAGCTTTAAGTTCAGTGACTGAATATTCAAACCTATTCTCACATATCGTTAGCCTCATAGCATAATTACCTAACTCATACACAAATGGACAAAAGTATGTGGACACGTTGAATTCAGCTGTTTGTTTTCTAACAGGGGTCTGGGATACAAAACAATAATGACTAATGTCAGAATAGAGTTTTATTTTGGGATAAATTTCAGTGCATTGGTTAGTTTGGTTTAAATTGTTGTCTTTGTTTTAGAGCTGAAACGATTAATCGACTCAAAGTGATCCAAAAAAATCATTCAACCACAATTACCCTGAATCTTCAGCTTTGTTTCCTTCATTTCTCTGCTGTTAAACATTGATTCCACTGTTGTGTTGTGTTTCACACGGACGCTTATTGTGACGCACAATGAAGCTTCAGTTCAGGAAAACTTGCATAGAATATTCCCCTTCAATCAATTCAAGTCGATTAATCGAGTCATGAATTTTTGCATTCACTTCAAGCACCTAATCGATTAATCGGTTGCAGCCCTACTTTGTTTCTAAAATGTCTCAGAGATTGTTTTGACTTAATTTCTCTCAACATTGATTTTTTTGTATCCCAGACCCCTGTTAGAAAAGAAACACCTGAATTCAACATGTCCACATACTTTTGTCCATTTGTGTATGATTTAGGCTTTAATACTTTAAGGCTAATGATATAAAAGCATAACAGACACACACTTAGCGCAAAAATATTACAAAACATCACAAGTTCATTGAATCGCTGATATTATCATTTCACTTAATGCAAACTTCAGAGTTGTTTTTCTGCTGCAGAGCCTCAGACATTCCATATTCCTTTAGTTTATCAGCTGCGACAGTGTTTTTGGCCACACTAACTATGACATACAGTACATTATTAAACTTGCTGCCCAGGCACTAAATGGCCCCGTAAAGATAAAAATAATGGAGCCAAACAAACACATTTAGGCCATTTCAGTGGCTGCTCACAAGCCTAATTAGCAGGAATAAACTAATATGGCAATTACCAGTGAGCTCTAAATGTCCCACTGTCTGCCACCAGTCCACGCCCAAGTCCTACTGGAGAAGATGGCATCAATTATTAAAATGAGATTAATGGTTGCAGTAGATCTTCTGTCCCAAAAGTGGTTTGCAAGTCAGAGAAGATGGAGCGTCACACACATGCACGGGGACACGAGGGCACACAAAGGCCTCAAAGCTCCGATGTACTCCACCCATCTGACTTTTACCCCCCCAGTCCTCCTCCATCGCTGAAGTTCTCTCTTGATCTTTAGCTTTTGCATCGTCATCCTTTTCATTTACTTGTTGTGTTCTTCTGTATAACCTGTGTGTGTGTGTTTGTTGTACATGTTTTCCCTTCTTTCCATGGTGTCGGAGCTCTAATGAGGTATTGTTGCAGCTCCAGCTGGGTACAGATGCTCATACACATGTCCCCATGTGTGTTAGTGCGTGAATGTGTGTGTGTGTACATGGAAGTTGTGGCCAGGATGAAAGTCGGTTATTAACCCTGTAAAACCCAACCCATCAAAAACTAACTATAAAATTCTATTATTTTGGAATTAAGATGTTTATTAGACCTTTCAACAAAATCCAAGCTAACATTTTGCTATATCATTCTGTTGATGATATATTTTTGTATCGCATTTGATGCATTTGCTGTTGTTATAAAGCACCTTACATACCTGCAGGACAAATATGAAGTCTAGATGTATTTTGGTTGTGGGTGCAAAATTATGGGATGGACTTGATGATGAATTTAAGTTGTTCACTTCTCTGACAAAGTTTAAAAAATGCCCATAGTATAAGATCATTCAGGAATATTAAGTTAAGATGGTAGATATGGTTTTGTTGTTGATTCTTTTGTTATAATGTGAATCCTCGATGATGTACACATTTAGATTAATGTAAGCGGTGTATCAGGTGAAAACAATAGGCAAAAAATAAGCTTTTGCTTCTAGCCTGTTCCTTTTTTTGGTTTTTGAGTTTATTGTGGTTGTTGAACTGTGTGCGGCGATTAATGTACAAACCAAAAATAAACCATTCATTCATTCATTCAGTATCAAATCTAACACACACATTTAAACCAGGGATTAAAGCAAAAAGTTTTCATCTGACTGAAAATTTTCTTCTGGTCAAAATCATTGGCCACTATTAAAAATGATGCAGTCCAATACTACTATAGCGTACAAGTTTATCTAGTCAAATTTGGCAATACTGTAAAACCCACTGAATGGGAGAGTGTACAGGTGTAGAAGATCAGTAACATGGAGAGAAAAAATGTCATGAGTGGTATTGGTGGGGGTCTGGGGGTCCTCCCCCAGAACATTTTTAAAGCTTCAGGTCAGTTTTGGTGTTCTGTGGTTAATTTTAAAGGGTATGAAAACCTTTGAAGCAAGTGAAAATAATAACTAGAAGAAAACCTTTTTGCAAAAAATGAGTGAAAAACTTTTTTATTTAACAATTTAGGAACTCCTAAAACATAACTCCAACTCCAACAGCACATGAATTTTAGGGAAAATGTCTGTGTAAATGTAACCCTAACCAACTAATCTCTGAGTTTTTCTGCTTTTTGGCACTGCAAATACCAAGGGTGTTCCTCATTCATTCAGTTTTATCTTGGTACTGTACCACACAGATAGAAATAAGACGCTAAACGGGTCCAAATAAAGCACTTATGCAGTCGGGTGCGTAATCGCGTAAGGCCGCGGCGCACAGCCGCACGCACGGGAAGGGCACATACACACAAACACAAACACACACTTTAGTCATATACCGGCAAAAGGAGATCAGCTCTGAACCCAAACATGAAGGTCCATGCAGATCAGTTCGGTCTTCTTCCCTTTTCGCTGTGGTTCTTTCATAATGAAAGCTACTTGTTCGCACTAAACTAAAGTTAGTCTGGAGGCTGAACTTCAGTGAAGCTGAACTGGTCCATGTGTTTGTGAGGCACAGAATGAGCAGCGTTTCCTTCCAAAGAGAAACAGTCATCAGCCTGTCCTCCTGACATAAAAATAAAGAAGTCATCTTATTATCATCACTGTTAAACCTATCAGCCCCCTGTGCCTGTGTTCAACACCTGCAGACCCAGGACAGCAGACCCAGGACCGCAGACCCAGGACAGCAGACCCAGGACCGCAGACCCAGGACAGCAGACCCAGGACCGCAGACCCAGGACAGCAGACCCAGGACAGGATCGCGGTGCCGACTGGACTCCGCAAAACACGTGGGGAAGTTACTTCAATATGACTTTTTTCCCCCCTTAATTTTTCCATTTGACGGAAATCCGTCGTGGTGACGGAGAACTTTAATCCCTGATTTAAATGCAATTTAAAGGAGTCGTATGTAGGTTTGTGGCCCAAACTGGTACTGCAATCACATTCAAAATACTGTGGAGCATGGTATCCCCTTCCCCTCCCCCCAGACTAGAGGTAGCCCGATCCAGCATGAGTGTCTACTACAGCACTTTTCAACCTTGGGTCACCTGGAATTCAAATGGGATCGCCTGAAAATTCTAGTAATTAATAAAAAAAAAAAAAAAGACTAATAAAAAATATTCAGATTCAATACATATTTCGTTATAATCAAAACACCACACACTTTTACTAATAAAAATGAAGTTCAAATAAAATGCAGGATATAACATCTGAGAGGGCATATCTTGACTGACCTGATCATGTGACCATGTGCGTTAGCTAGTACGCTTCAACCTGCCCAGACACAGTCGCAGACAGAGAGACCGAGAAGCAGACATCAAAAAGGTGCATCATATACATTATATAGCCTAAATGGTGTCTAAAATTAACATTTATTTGCAAAATAGTTTAGCAAACTACTACATGACCCAAAACAAATTAACTTTAGCAAAAAAATGTCTCCGTTTTGAATGTCTGGGGTCACCAGAAATTTATGATGTTAAAATGGGGTCTGGAGCCAAAAAAGGTCGGAAACCACTGGTCTAGTACAAGGAGCTCCCACGGCAAGCGGAGAGTCCTACACTGTAAGTTTCACTTCTGTCAATTATATGTATGCTTCATGCATGATGGTTTGCGAAGTAATTACAGATTGAGACTACTGACAAATAACTAACTCATTTAATTAACAATCAATAATTAGTTTGAGTAATTCTTTATGGAACAAAGCCAACATTCTGATTCCAGCTTCTTAAATGAGAAAATCAATTCTGATTCTTTCTCCTAAATAAAATATCTTTGAGGATAAAATAACAGGAAGAGTGAGACTATCACCTCACATTCGGGAAACACCTTTTTTGCTGTTTTCTGATGTTTCATAAAACAAATGAGTCATCAATTAACTGAGAAAATCTGGAAATTGGGAGTTAGATGAAAAGAACGGAGTTGTACTTTCCAGAAGACTCGAAGGTTTCTCGGTTTATACGATTTTGACCAAGCGTCCCTAAACTCCTTCTCAAAGCTCTAACCCTTTTTTGAGCTCTGCTAGTAACGCTCCACAGTCAAAGCGCATCTATCATCAAAGTGAATGTGAGACCCATAGGGGGCATTTATATAAATGTGAGTGAAATATTCAGTACGAGGGGTGACAGGCAGTAAGTGGTAATCCTCCAACATGTTTAATGTTAAATACAGAATCCGATTGGTCTTCACTGGGGAAAAATCCTTAGATGGCCCGACCAGTTAAAGAAATAAAAGGGAAGAAGTGGCAAAAGCTTTGGTATTAATACATACTTGAACATCGGATAATGGACGAATAAATGAATACATTTCCATATGTTCAGACGGCCAGGAGCTGCATTCACTGTACGTTCAGTGTCACAGAAGTTCAGGGTCATTAACTCTGTCACCTCATGTATCATGTATTGAACGGCACCATGTGCATAAGATGACAGGTACACTTAAGACTGGCCTCAAGTCATGAAGTCATGAAACATGTGACACCGTTTGATGTTAATCCAAAACGTGTCAACCCTTCACAAGATTATTCCCTGTTCTCCCAGCAGACGAGTAAAGAACGACACCATCTGAATTCTAACAGCTGAAAAGAAGCTGCTAGCGAACATTAAAACAAGAAATAGACACCACGATGCTGAGAAACATTGATAAAGTACTCAAAAACTGCTTACTTGAGTAATAATTACACTGGAATAAAAAAAGGAGGTTTACTCTTTATCCACATAGAAATTCCATACTTTTTCAAAACAGCTATTTTTCCCCTAGACTTTGACTTTCTGTACTTTTATACTTGCATGGCTACTTTTTTGGTTGAAACTGTACCTGTTGTGTGTAGCAGAAAAGTTCATTTTAGTAAATGTATGAATGAAAGAATGCATAATTCCTTCATTTTCATTTTTTTATGTGTGATAGAAATCTATGTTGTTTCTAAGGACTAAAACAGGGTTATTTTGTTTTGTTGCATGTTTGAAATAAACTCATACAAAGTAACTAATAATAATAATAATGTTTTTGGTTTTTTTTATGAATTTCTTATCTTACAAGTGTAGCACAATCCGAGGTAGCAAGGTTAATAACCCCCTGTTATTATGATGGTGTACTGTGGGCGGGGCCCTGGGTACATTAACACTAACTAAATTGGTAAAACAGTAAGAATACCTTCAAAATTACTACTGAGTTTTAAATTATTTTATTATTATTATTATTATTATTAAATGACGGTGCATCCACTTAGCAGGTAAAATTATACTAGTTTTTTTATCCCCCTAAGAATAAATTAATATTACCTTGTTTTAATCCTATTTGAAGATATTTAACCCTTTGATATACAACACAGAATCTATGTAGCCAAAAGAATACATTTTAGAGGCTGAAACTGATTAACCCACATAAAACAAACATTCAGGACAATAGAGTAATGCACAATAATTAATCTTTAAATGTCAGTACCAAATAACCATTTGAGCTGAAATGAAATCCCCACTGTTGCAGGCCTGATGTTGCTCGGGTGCACTGAGACCATACAAACTGAAAAGCGGCCTTTTCACTTGTTAGCACAAGCAGAAAATAAAACGGCACATGCTCTAAAGTACTCACAGAACCTTGAGTGGATGAGGAGGTCAGGCGCGTCCACCACCGGTGTTGTGCCAAGGTATGTATCCCCGCTCAGAAATGTTTTCTCTTGGCCGTAAGAGCATAAATTCAACTTTTTATCTCATAATTTCAACTCTTTATCTCATAATTACAACTTTTTATCTCATAATTATTAAAATTAGACTTTGTCATTCCAGATTTTACATCAAAAATTAAATTTCGATGCAGTTGTCTCAGCAGGCAGCAGCAATAATTACAAACAGGCACAAAATAAACAGGATAATATTTACTAGAATGAACAAATATACATATACAACAACTATAGAAAACAGAAATAGAATAATTATGCATATAGAGAAGAAAAGAACCATGTGTGAGTATAAAGACTCCGGTTCTCAAGTAAGTCAATGACTTTTTATCTTATAATTATGACTTTTTATCTCATAATTATGATTTACCATGGGGATGTTTTTTCAGTGGCTTCCATACAAAATATCCCCATGATAATTCTTATTTATGAGATAAAAAGTCATATTTATGAGATAAAAAGTCCAACTTATGCTGACATGGCCATGGGAAACAACTCTACGCGGTGACACGGACCTTGTCCCAACACCGGATCCAGGCAGACCGGGCAGGTGGAGTTAGCTCAGTAGCTGGCTGGAACTTGTACTTGTGAAACTCGGACTGTCACTATCCACAGCAGAAAGTCTCCCTTTCTTGGTCCACTGCACATCAGAAGGTCTATTAGTTGAATAAGTCCTTGTAAAACTCACTGTACTTAGCATACACAGTGGCTAACAGCTAGCGGCGCTAGGACGCTAACACACGGTTAGCCATTACACCATTTTAAGCTTCAACATTTCATCTCATTTCAGAAAATAATACACACTGACTACTCACTGATCCCGGTTAACAGTGCAGGGCCCGACGTGTAGACTCTGCGTCCAACACCTGGTCTGAGACCGTTTTCCGTTTGAACTTCGCACAAACCTGCTTCCAGCACCAGGTGAACGGCAGACCGGACTGGGGGGCGCTCGCGCTCTGCACGCCTAGGTTCCGCCCTTCGCTTCTGATTGGACATTAAACTCAACTTGACCAATGCAACAAAACAAAATACAAGACTGACAACCAAACAGTTTAGGTTGTGCACAGACATACGGAAGTAAGTCTGTCTCATCACATTTTCAATTAGAAAAGCCACGGAATTTCTAGCATTGATTTTTTTTGCACTGAAATTAAGTATCTGAATTTTTTGTCTCTGAATTCAACTATGTTCATAAATTTAGAATTAAAAAAAAAAAAAATCAAGATACTTAATTTCAGTGCAAAAAAATTCAGTGCTAGAAATTCATTGGCTTTATAATTCAAAATCTGATGAGACAGATTTACTTCCATACAGATAGCATTTTTTCCATGTACAACTCAAACAAATGGTAAATGTGGTAAATGGTAAATGTTGAGGGCGACACGGTGGTGCAGTGGTTAGCACACGTGCCTCACAGCAAGAAGGTCCTGGGTTCGATTCCAACACCAGTCGACGGGGGGTGGGACCTTTCTGTGTGGAGTTTGCATGTTCTCCCCGTGTCTGCGTGGGTTCTCTCCGGGTACTCCGGCTTCCTCCCACAGTCCAAAAATAATAATAGGTTAATTGGTAATAGGCACTAATAGGTTAATTGGTTAATCTAAATTGCCCATAGGTGTGAATGTGAGAGTGATTGTTTGTCTCTATATGTTCAGCCCTGCGATGAACTGGCGACTTGTCCAGGGTGTACCCCGCCTTCGCCCCTATGTAGCTGGGATAGGCTCCAAGCGACCCCCGTGACCCTAGTGAGGATAAAGCGGGTTCAGAAAATGAATGAATGAATGAACTCAAACAAACTTACAGAAATACAGCGTCTTGTTAAAATAAAAGACAAAAACCTTGTGTTGGCTTATAACAGTGTTTTTCGACCTTGGGGTCAGGACCCCATGTGGAATTCAAATGGGGTCGCCTGAAATTTCTAGTAATCGATTAAAAAAAAAAAAAACAAAAAAAAAACTAACTAATAAAATATGTGTTGAGTTGACAGAGACAATCCCAATCCATAAAAGACATGACAAACTCTGAAGCTGAAACTGACACACTGTGGTTCTGTTTATCTGTCAAATGTTCTTTGTGGCTGGTGTGTATTTATTGATTCAAAATTCCTTAATTGTTCAGTATTAATTGTCCTCTTTGTAAATCACAGCTGGACTGACTGGACAGATCCTGATCAAGGAAAATCCCATTCTCCCTTTGTGCAGTAATCCACACCTGGATTTACTGCCTCCGTCTGTAATAATGCTACGTTCCAGGCCATTTTTTGAGCCCATAAGTCACAACTTCAAATCAAGACTCACAACTTTGTAACGTTCCAGACAAGTCACGCCAAACTGTCTGAGCGCAAGGAAGTGTGGGAGCTAGATGTAAACAAACCAGCATGTACGTTCTGTTCATTTACAATCATTTCTATGGCCAAAGGTGCTTGTTCTTTGGTTATTTGAGGGAAACAGAGGAGGAAAAATGGTGCATAAGGCAAGAGAAGCTGTTCTACCTTTGATGTTCTGTTCTTTGTATATTTGGACTCAGATTTGGTATTAATTACCTCCGACAGGAGGTATTGTGATCACTTTGCTTTGAGTGTGTGCGTGTTTGTTTGTTTGTTTGTTAGCAAGATAACTCCAAAAGTTATGGACGGATTTGCATGAACTTTTCAGGAAATGTTGATACTGGCACAAGGAAGAAATGATTTCATTTTGGTGGTGAACAGGGATGGGGGGGGCACTGATCTGCCTTGGCGGAGGGCTGCGCTCTCCGAGTGCTTTTCTTGTTTATTCTGTCACTCATTGGACTGAAAACTAGCTAACACTTGAGCAGCTGCTGATTATGCCGAAGATTTACAGATAAGTAATGTCAGAGCAGTACCTTGTTTTAATAAACAATCTGCATAAACACCTCATCCACTGGGGGGGGGGGGGGCACCATTACTACGTGACGTCAGAACTCAGAACTCGGAGAACATGGATCTAGTACGAGTTCAGGGTGGAAGTCCCAGGTTTGACTGAACATTCCAGTGCATTTACACCAGTAGAAGGATGGAAAAATACCAGTAGAAGGATGGAAGAACAGGAGTTACAGGTGGACTGGAACACAGCATATTATACATTATATAGACTAAATGTCCTCTAAAATTAACGTTTATTTGCAACATAGTATGGCAAACTATTACATGATCAAAAACAAATTAATTTTAGCAAAAAAAACCAAAAAAGTCTGTTTTGTTTTTGTTTATGTTGTTATGTTTATGTTTTTAATTTACATACAGACAAATAAATGAACCATATTCATGATGATTATTTATATGCATGCCATTTTAATTAAATATATTTTAGTCTTTTTAGTCTAAAGTGCCAATTTTAGACTGGGACACACAAGATTACGCGCTTTTAACCAAACTTTAAAATTTGACTGGGAGAAACTTTTTTCTATAATTTATTAAGACTTTCACACAAAATTCCAGACTTTTCAAGGTCTGGAAACAGCGTATTAAAATGTCCTACTCTTTAACACTTTCCAGACCTGCACATGCACCCTGTAAAACTAGGGCTGGGATTCTTTCACTGTTCATGGAGGCACAAGCTCTTGTGTTTCAGTGAGTAATGAGCAGATGATGGAGGGCTGGATTCAGCACTAAACCAGCAGAAGTTCCTGCTCTTCACAGCTGACAGGATGGTTGATTCACATAAAGTGACGAGGCAGCAGCATCTGTCAAGAGCAACAACGGAAGCATCCTGACTCCAGGATTTTTGTCAGTGTCGAACTCTCAGTGAAAAGCCTTTTATCTTCTGTAATGATTTTTTAATAGCCATAGTATCTGGAGCTCTGCCAGTTCTACTTCGGTTTTCACGGAACTTGGAAGAACACATTTGGAAAAGACACGGTGGGAGGAAACGGAGCAGACACAGGTCAGATTAAAAATGCACATTAGGATCGGTGAAGTGTCAGAACACATGGATCAAAACCAGAATTAGACAACCCAAGGCTCGTTTATCTCCCAGGGTTGGACCAGACAAAACCAGTACGGCAGCTTTTACCATTACATGTTTTATTTCTACTCAGCAGAAGAGAAGAAATGAGACTACCAAAGCCCGTAGAGACCCTGACAAAGAAAATGCAAAATGTTAAGGTTCTCATTTCAACATAAGATCAATATAACCTCACCATAAAAAAGATCATACATTCATACAGTCACAGAAAAAATGATTAGACCATCCAAAGTCCTCTAAAACAACAGTTCTGCAATCCAGTCCTAACTCCTGTGTGTGTCATGTGACTAAAACAGACAGAACAGAAAACATGGAATGAATCAAAGCACTGTTTTTGTCAGTACAATGACACAGATACTGATGGAAGAACTGAAGGGATTTGGGTTTTTATCCAGAAAACATGTTAAATGGATAGATATCAGCTGTGAAATTCAACTACTCTGAGCTATCTTTGTTGTTCTCATGATATTTGTCCAAACAAATGGACCTTTAGTTGGACCAGCCATTAAAATGAACAGAAACTGAAGAAAACAAGGGGTGGTCTAATAATTTTTTCCACGACTGTAGGTGAAAAGTAAAACCAGTCACTGACGTTATGATTGACTTTTCATATTATTGGACAAGTGTTGTGTCCAACGCTTAAAAAACATCGCACTTCTGTACTTGGCAGAAAGCAGGAAGCAAACTCTGGAGGTGTGGTCTGTTGTCTCAGTATTCTCTGCATATTGTTAGTCTCATAGCATAAATGCCTAAGTCATTCACTGTGTGGACAAAAGTATGTGGACACGTTGAATTCAGGAGTTTCTTTTCTAACAGGGGTCTGGGACACAAAACATTAATGAGTTTTATATTATGGGATAAATATCATTGCATTGGTTAGTTTGGTTTAAATTGTTTAAATTTGTGTCAACATTTATTTTTTGGATTTATGTTTTTCATCCATGACTATGTTTTTTACTGTTCTACCTGTAAATTTATAAAGTATATTTCCTGCTCTGACTGTAAATAATAATTTTCGACCACAACTAACGATCTACTTTGTTCACATTTCACTGACGAAGAACAATTTACCATTAAACTTCAAGGAAATATTGATATTTAGATGTCAAACCAGAATAAACAAGACATCTTACAGCTGTAGCCATAATGCGTCCCAATACTTTTGTCCATACAGTTTATAAACATCTTCAAACATTGAGAGAAATTCAGTAATTCAACTTGTCCATATAGTGTATTTCCAATTTCTGATGTTATTTCCTTGTGGGTTTGGCTCTTGTATCTTTAATCTTGCTAAATAATCAACATAAAGTAATAAAAGTAGTCAGTAAATAACCATAAGTGACTGTTTCCAATAATTTCAACTCAATATATTCAACAGTTTCTCAAGCAAAATATAATTCTGCAGACAGACCGATCAGTTACTGTTTCCATCTGCTCTGCAGTCATCACGAGGTTTGTCAGCTCAGTTGAGATGTCTATATATGGAAAGCATCTGTTCGCTGCGTACGTTCTCGCAAACGTATGCAGATACAGGAACATTCATGCAACGTGAAAACAATGGAGAGCAGAAGTGTAACTGTACTTCACTAAAGCCCTATTCAGACAGGGTTAGTTTGACATAGGTACGTGGGGTAAAGTAAAGTCAGAATTGCCAGATTTTAGTCCTGTTCAAACGCGCTCCGTCAGTAATTATTACCACACAATGTCAGTAAAGATGACCACGACTTTTACCTTCAGTAAAAGGGTCTGGGAAACTGACCCCAGGTAATACTAATGTGAACAGACCAGTAGTTAATATGTGTGTAGATATTCTGTCGTGTCCTGTTTACAGGTGGTTTTTCACAGATTTTCAAGCACGGAGGCTGTTGAAGAAGCGCTCAGTTTTCCAGTAGGCAGTCGGACGAGTGTGAAACCTCGTGAACTGGTGGAACTGGTGTACGACAAACATGATTCAGAGGCAAAAGATGGTCGAAAACACTTGTTAAAGGCACGGTGACTTAGGTACGCTTTAGGTAAGCGAAGCAATGTAGCAGGACTATGTGGCTAAAAAAATGTTAGTGGCTTAAAGGTGTGGGAGACTTTTGTGACCAATTTTTCATCCAATCTGTCAAACCTCAGTCATAGTCTGAGTTCCATGAATCTGTACGTCTGTCTGTGATTACTCACCTGAATCTCTTGCATCACGGTGAACCACTTCTTAGTGCCATCCACCATATTTGATGACAAATTGGTCATGAAAGTCTCCCACACCTTTAATCATCTGGTTGATGGACAACAGGAATCTTCTAATCATGATGTTACTGATAACAGGAAGAAACGTCATACACACATGAGGACAGGAGGGGACAGCGGTGTGTGAATGCACCGGCCCCTCCCTCTTGTGGTAGTTTTACTGATATTTCTCATCCCATGTGAACTGCCCATTAACCCGTAGACCCAGGCTAACTTAACCTCCTTCACATCAACCAATCTGGCTTCAAAATCGGCCACTCCACTGAAGCTCTGTTGTCTGTGACAGAAGCCCTGAAAGAGGCCACAGCAGCAGCTCAGTCCTCCGTACTCATTCTACTGGACTTACCAGCAGCATTTGAACCTGTCAATCACACCATCCTGTCATCCATACCCTTGAACATGGGCACCACAGGCCAAACTCACCCCTGGGTTCAGTCGTACCTCACTGGTGGGTCCTTCAAAGTGTCCTGGCTAGGGCACACATCTGCAGTTCACCGCCTCACCACGGGGGTCCCCCAAGGCTCTGTGCTGGGCCCCCTCCTCTTTGCCATATACACCACCTCACTGGGTCAGATCATCCACTCACACTTCTTCTCATATCACTGCTATGCTGATGATCCCCAGCTCTATGTGTCCTTCCCACCTGATGAGCCCACAGTCTCAGATGGTCTGTCTGTCAGATCTGCATGGATGAAAGCCCATCACCTTCAGCTGAACCTGTCCAGAACTCAACTGCTGCTCTTCCCAGCTAAGACAACCATACAGCAGGATTACCTCCATCCAAACGGACTCCATATCTCTGGCTCCTACCAAAGTACCACCAAACCTGGGAGTCCTGATTGATAATCAGTTGACCTTCACAGATCACGTTGCCTCTGTCACCCAATCATGTCGTTTCACTCTGTTCAACCTAAGAAAGATCAGGCCATAGCTAACCCAACAGACACCCAGCTCCTGGTCCAGACTATGGTTATCTCCACCCAGCTCCTGGTCCAGACTATGGTTATCTCCACCCAGCTCCTGGTCCAGACTATGGTTATCTCCACCCAGCTCCTGGTCTAGACTATGGTTATCTCCACCCAGCTCCTGGTCCAGACTATGGTTATCTCCACCCAGCTCCTGGTCCAGACTATGGTTATCTCCACCCAGCTCCTGGTCCAGCTCCTGGTCCAGACTATGGTTATCTCCACCCAGCTCCTGGTCCAGACTATGGTTATCTCCACCCAGCTCCTGGTGCAGACTATGGTTATCTCCACCCAGCTCCTGGTCCAGACTATGGTTATCTCCACCCAGCTCCTGGTGCAGACTTTGGTTATCTCCACCTAGCTCCTGGTGCAGACTATGGTTATCTCCACCTAGCTCCTGGTCCAGACTATGGTTATCTCCACCCAGCTCCTGGTGCAGACTATGGTTATCTCCACCCAGCTCCTGGTCCAGACTATGGTTATCTCCACCCAGCTCCTGGTGCAGACTTTGGTTATCTCCACCTAGCTCCTGGTGCAGACTTTGGTTATCTCCACCTAGCTCCTGGTGCAGACTATGGTTATCTCCACCCAGCTCCTGGTGCAGACTATGGTTATCTCCACCCAGCTCCTGGTGCAGACTATGGTTATCTCCACCCAGCTCCTGGTGCAGACTATGGTTATCTCCACCCAGCTCCTGGTGCAGACTATGGTTATCTCCACCTAGCTCCTGGTCCAGACTATGGTTATCTCCACCCAGCTCCTGGTGCAGACTATGGTTATCTCCACCCTTGTCTACTGCAGTGCTCTTCTAACAGTCCTCCAGCTGGTGTTGTAAAACCACTACAGATGGTCCAGAATGCAGCAGCGTCTGGTCTTCAATCCGCCTGAAAGGGCACATGTCACCCCCTTACTCACTGAGTTCCACTGCTTACCCATAGCTGTCCTCATCAAATTCAAATCATTAACCCTAGTCTACACAGTTCTCCATGGCTCCGCTCCTCCTCAGTTCTCAGTTTTCCATGGCTCTGCTCCTCCTCAGTTCTCCTGAGTTCTCCACGGGTCTGCTCCTCCTCAGTTCTCCACGGGTCTGCTCCTCCTCAGTTCTCCATGGGTCTGCTCCTCCTCAGTTCTCCTCAGTTCTCCATGGCTCTGCTCCTCCTCAGTTCTCCTCAGTTCTCCATGGCTCTGCTCCTCCTCAGTTCTCCACGGGTCTGCTCCTCCTCAGTTCTCCTCAGTTCTCCATGGCTCTGCTCCTCCTCAGTTCTCCATGGGTCTGCTCCTCCTCAGTTCTCCTCAGTTCTCCATGGCTCTGCTCCTCCTCAGTTCTCCACGGGTCTGCTCCTCCTCAGTTCTCCTCAGTTCTCCATGGCTCTGCTCCTCCTCAGTTCTCCATGGGTCTGCTCCTCCTCAGTTCTCCTCAGTTCTCCATGGCTCTGCTCCTCCTCAGTTCTCCATGGCTCTGCTCCTCCTCAGTTCTCCTCAGTTCTCCATGGGTCTGCTCCTCCTCAGTTCTCCATGGCTCTGCTCCTCCTCAGTTCTCCTCAGTTCTCCATGGCTCTGCTCCTCCTCAGTTCTCCTCAGTTCTCCATGGCTCTGCTCCTCCTCAGTTCTCCTCAGTTCTCCATGGCTCTGCTCCTCCTCAGTTCTCCTCAGTTCTCCATGGGTCTGCTCCTCCTCAGTTCTCCATGGTTCTGCTCCTCCTCAGTTCTCCTCAGTTCTCCATGGGTCTGCTCCTCCTCAGTTCTCCATGGCTCTGCTCCTCCTCAGTTCTCCTCAGTTCTCCATGGGTCTGCTCCTCCTCAGTTCTCCATGGCTCTGCTCCTCCTCAGTTCTCCTCAGTTCTCCATGGCTCTGCTCCTCCTCAGTTCTCCTCAGTTCTCCATGGCTCTGCTCCTCCTCAGTTCTCCTCAGTTCTCCATGGCTCTGCTCCTCCTCAGTTCTCCTCAGTTCTCCATGGGTCTGATAAAAGCTTGCGTTGCCCACCTCCACTCCACTCATCTATGGAACATTGTCTGGTGGTCTCCAAACCTTGCACAGACAGTCCAGGCTCTGTTCATGGGTGGTTCCACGGTGGTGGAACGTTCTAGCAGTTCTACCAGAACAGAGGCGTCCCTGCCTGCGTTCTAGGAGCTCCTGCAGACCCAGCTGTGCACAGAACACCTCCTGTCGTCGCTCTGTCACACATTCATTCTAAATGTACTGTCCTGTCTGTTCTGTTGTTTTACTTGGTATTTTTATTTCACTGTTTTTAATGTACAGCTGCTTTTATGTCTTTGTAATCTACTCTTCTATTTCAGTCTATTATCTTGCTGTTTATTCTTCTGTACGACACTGTTTTAATTGTACAGCTGCTTTTATGTTTTTAATCTCTTCTTGCATTTTTCTTTCATTTTTGTTTTTTCCCTGTAAGTCGCTTTGGAAAAAAGCATCTGCCAAATGCATAAATGTAAATGACCTTTTCCAGCAGTTCCCAAATTAATTTTTCTCTCCATTTAACCGTTCTTAAGTAGTTTATCACTATTTATTATAAAATTGTCCTCTATATTTTGCATTTCTTCAATACAAAACAGAGATTTTCCTAATTTTGATTCACTGATCATGTGGATGTTCATAAAAGCTTAGATTAAAATTATTTGTCATGATATCAGAAACAGAGAAAAATGAAGAAAATTTGACTTTTTCAACAAAATTTATCCTGAACTGAACATAAACCTTTTTAATCACTATTTCTTACAATATTATGGTCTGCAATTAGCAGTTTTTAACTGTAAGTTATGTACTTTCTGATATTTAATTTACTATTTCGAATGTAACTGTTCATGAAAACTCAGTGCAAATTCAATGGTTATTATGTTTTATGTAAAGCACTTTGAATTGTCTTGTACATGAAATGTGCTATAGAAATAAACCTGCCTTGCCTTATGTCAAACCAGAGAAAACTGAAGAAAAAGTGGCTTTCTTAGCAAATCTCTCATTAACTGAACGTAAACCCAGTGTGTCCATCCACTGTCACTGATCCAACTCCACGGGTTTGACTGGAGAATCAATGTTGTAGAAGATGACAGTGTTTCCATGGTAACTACAGAGCCTCTGAACGTCCAAATATGGTCATATCTGATGACCATGAAAAGATGAAGAACTGTATTTGACACCAGTTATTTATATAGATTGATCGGTTTAATGGATCAGAAGTTATTGAGCCTTTTATATTGGTAGGTGATTTTGGTCACCAGTGGTTGTTTGGGTCTTCAGGGGTTAAAATTACTGACGTCCTGTGGTAAAGTGGCCTCACCCCACCTGCTCATGTCAAACTAATCCAGTCCGAATAGTGCTGAAGACTGACTGAAGTCAGACAAAGCTCCATGAAACTTGTGCATAACATTGCAAATTAGGAGCCATTCATGTAACAATATAGAAAGCAATAAAGTCCATTACTTTGTCCACACTGGCGGTGCAATTAAGAGCGCTTTGAGCCGCATCAGTGTAAGAATACAAGAGCCTGAGCGGCGCAGAGTACAGTCCTGGTTAACGCTCATAAAACAGGTTCGATAAGGAAGCACTGGAAGCATAAAACGTGTAAATGTACGAGCCCTGACATTTCCTCACTAATAGGCTTTGATGTGGCTTCCTTTCTCTGTACCGTTCATAGTTTTCATTCATGCTCCTTTAACACATTAGTGTGTTTTTACCTCCTCTCCTGCTCTCACGGCTGAGTGTTGGAGACAGATATAGGGTGTGAAGGGAGCGTGGAGGAGCCGGGGGAATGAACGGATCCTGAGAGAGGAGGTGTAAAGCTGGGGCTGCGCTCGTAGATACCACAGACGACACACCGGCACAACACACACTGCATCCAAATAAACGTCCGCACGCAGGAGCCGACGCCACACTGGGTCATGAGGGACGTTTCCAGTTTCAGACGGACTAACATGAGGCAGTAGGTTGGATCTGGACACCGGTGTGGACACTAAAGTGCTCCAAGGCAGCACTCCTGAAAGCTGACGTTTTTTTGCATTTGCGATCATAATTTCAGATCATGTCAAGCTGATCAAACGAGCAAACAATCACAGTCAGAAAAAAAAAAAAAATCAGTAATTGACATGTTTATAATGCATATCTGAATATTTAAAGACAATACAAGAATTTAATGCATTCTGCAAAGTTATTCTCATGACGAACATGTGCATTATTACTGAACCTCACCTGTGAATTTACAGCCTCTCCTCCTCCTTTTCTACCTCCTCCTCCTCTCTACTCTCTGTCACCTGACATGAATATGTTGATGCATGACATATGAACAGATAACAGATCATACAGTTTGATGGTACAGTTACTGTCTGAGCAAAAAAGGCTTTTACTTTGAATTATTACATGTAATTTATTCCCCAAAATATGGATAAAATCACATCTAGAATCACATTTATAATCTGAGGTTTTATTGTATTTTCCACACAAATTTTCTTTGTCTTTTTTAAACAGTTGCTCTCTTCCATGGAAATGCATGAAAATAATCCGTAAAATAACTTTTAAAAGTGTGTCTGTTTGTCATTAAATAGTGTCTTTTCTTCAGTATCTGTGTTGAACCTCTACAGTTCTAGAGCCTTGAACTAACTTACTCTGGGACTCCTACAGAAGTGTCTTCTGTCCAGTTTTCTTTTCTTTGACATTCTTCAAATCCTAATTACCGAGCACACACACACACACACGGGCACACACACACACACACACACACACACACAAATGTAAATGTAGATGACACCACTGATATTCAAATCCATCTGGCCAACATGACTCAGGCAGAACAAATACAAACATACTGAACACTTATGGCCTGATCCCAGTCCAGGTGTACCAGTATACTGTCATCAGTTTTTCATCAGTATTTCAAACAGATCCTCCAAAACCATTCCAAATGTTTCTTTGTCCATCTTATTACTAGATCTGTCAATCCTCCAAATTTGAAGAAAATCAGATCAAAACTGATCAAATGGCGACCCAATGAGCGTGAAAACATGGGCACAATTTGACTGTTATAAGAGCAAAATGACTGTCCAGAATGTTTGGAACACAACAAATAATTCCTACTCAACTCCTGTGTCTGTTTTATTCCAAAATACACACATCACATTACTTTTCATTTATTGATCCTTTTTGTTGAACAGCTGTTTGATTATCAATTCTTCTTTTCAGGTTTAAGACAATCCACCATTTTGTTGTTAACCCCTTCTTTTCCAGCCCTTTAATTGGAATAATAGAATGGGAACCTGTTCTTTCAGTATTATTAGGACTAAATCTGCACAACTAGACAGATGTGGCTCTGCTCCCTGGTATGCTGCACAACATTTGGAACAATGTGTCAAACGGATGTTTACGTGGAAGCGCATGTTTTCAATGGTGCGTTGTTCACCCAAATTCCTGGAGTGTCCGTACACCAATATACTTCCATCACTAATCTGGACTCTATGCCTTACAGATCTACTGTTCTCACTGGTTCCACATGTTTGTGTCCTCCTGTACCAGAAGACTTAGTTCCAGATGGAACTCAGATGCCACCATGTGCTCAGACACATTTCCATTCACATCTGCTAGAGTCCGTACACCAGTAGTGTCCGTACACCACATTCTAAATATGTGGCTCTGATTTGACTGTTTCTGTCAATATATGGAATTTTTCAGCAGGCATGCTTTGGACACCACATCTATGCAAGAAACAATGCATGATTCTGCTGAGGTCTGAAACATTTGTATATGTGTGTAGGCATTAAATATGGAGGCTGTTAGGCTGGAGTGTCCGTACAGCCAAGAATGTGTGATCTGACAGGGGTACAAGCCTGACACATTTATAGGAGACACCAGAATACACACAGATTTAGGACTTTAAAAGACAAATATCAGACAAATCCAATGGTCTGTCTGAGTTTTGGATGGAGCAGTATTATTTTATATCTGTATGTGCACCCTTTCTGGTACCTGGACTGGGATCAGGCCGTTACGTTAGCGCTCCAACTAGCAGGTTCCCTTTACAAGTAGATGGAGTGGCAGCGGGGACGGCCAATCACATGTATGTTAGCAAAACCAAAGAGCCAATCAGAGAGCAATATTTACATTAGAGGCGGGACTTCTAGCAGAGACCGACTGTTAACCCTTTGTGTTAACCCTTTGTGTCCCTACGCTGCGGACAGTGTAAGGACTACACAGTAGTGGATGGATATTTGTAGGGACGTGTCCCCAGAGTCCCCCCACAATTCTACGCCCCTGGACTAACGTTTCTGAAGGAGAGGCACTCCGAGGGAAACTAATCAGAATTCCACAATGAAAGAGAGAAAGAAGAAAAGGTTATTAGTGTGAGGAACGTAGAGGTAGAACATCTGTGAAGTGTGTGAGCCTGAAGGTCAGTTTAAGAAGGGAGGGGCTGATGGGCAGAAGAGGCAGCTCTGAAACCTGGAGCTGCCGCTTCCAAATGAAAACAAGTCTATTCAATAAGTACAGAGGACAAGATTCACAAAAGGATACACAAAACACCAGTAGAGCTGGAAGCATGTGGAGACTGAAATCCAAAAATAATCAGAAAACACAATAAAGCCAAATTTTATTGAACTCAAACAGTATGTCTTTCCTGTTTTTCATCCAAAATTCATCCTCGTGCAACTTTTTGGGAAGATATTCAGCGATGTTATGTGTCCACAATATTAAAATGAAAGGAATCGGTGTAATATTCATGTTCCAAGTGCAATTATGACCAAAACCACCAATAAATCAGACTGTATAAAGACTCCATTAAGTCTAAAACTCATTGTTTCCACACATCTATATTATATCATCTAATTTTCTTCTTCAAACTACATACTTATTTTGACAGTCGCTCAAAACAATAGTCTTATAATCTTCACGTGCCGCATCGGCTGATAGTTTACATTATAGCTCTGTTAGCTTAACTCTGTTAGCATAGCTCTGTTAGCTTAACTCTGATAGCATAGCTCTGTTAGCTTAACTCTGTTAGCTTAACTCTGTTAGCATAGCTCTGTTAGCATAGCTCTGTTAGCTTAGCTCTGTTAGCATAGCTCTGTTAGCTTAACTCTGTTAGCTTAGCTCTGTTAGCATAGCTCTGTTAGCTTAACTCTGTTAGCTTAGCTCTGTTAGCATATCTCTGTTAGCTTAGCTCTGTTAGCTCAGCTCACAGTAAAACCACAAACCCCCTCTGTTTTCTCTGTGGTTTGTGTTGTCAACAGCTGCACTAAGGATTGCCTCACTACTCCCTCTCGTGGTCACATCCATTCCCAGTGACACTTCGGCCAGTGGGTGAGAATAAACGGAATAAACTCTTTATTTTAAACATTCTACAGAAGCTTTAACTCAGGGCTGTCAAACTCAGTTTAGTTCAGTTCCACATTCAGCCAAATTTGATCTGCAGTGGGCCGGACCAGTGAAATTATGACATAATAACAATAAATAAATAAATAAATAAATAAATAAAGTCAACTCTAAATGTTCCTCTATGTTTTAGAGTGATAAAAGTAAAATTATGTGATGAAAATGTTTACGTCTACCAACTATCCTTTAAAACAATGTGAATAACATGAACAAACTGAAATTTATTGAGAAAATTCAGTGCAATTTTAACAATATTCTGTCTCAGTTTATCATTTTCACATGTAAATTACAGTTTACAGATCACAGTGGATCGACAAATACACTAAACATTTAATAACAGACAGAATATTGGTAAACTTGGACTTCAGACATTTCAAAATGTTCATATTTGTTCAGGTTATTCGCATTTTTGCGAAATGATAGTTTGTTTTAGTGTAAATACAGTAAAATGACATGAAAATGTGTGTATTTACAAAGGGAAAAATGTGGAGTTGTGAGTATTTACAGGTTATTCTGACAGTATTTGACTGGTCTGACCCACTGCAGATTACACTGGTCTGTATGTGGAACCTGAACTAAAATGAATAACATCTTTAGTATAATTTTTGCATTTCACACATTCATCCCAGGGCCAGACTGGACCCTTTGGTGGGCTGGATTTGGCCCCCGGGCCGCATGTTTGAAATCTCAGCTTTAATGTCATTATCAAGTAGAAACAGTCCATGAAAGTCTTTGAATGTTTTCCTGTTGGTTTCACTGCAGCAGAACTAACGACTGTACATAGATACAGTGTGTAAGAGTTCAACGATTGAAAATGTGCCCAATGACCATATATACACAACAGCATGAGTCTGATGACAGTCACACTGTAGCTTGTTTTTTTTGTTTTTTTTGTTTTTGCTAACTTGCTCACCTCTCCACAGTTGAAAAGAAGTGTTTGATGCGTGGTGATCATTTATGATGCAGTGTTTACATTTACGACCACATATTGGTCCAAACTTGACAAAGCTGTGGACTCTGATTAGGAATCTTTTATCTCTCATTCAGTTTCTCTGCTAAACCAAGACTGGCACTGTGCAAAATTGTTAATTATCTTTTTTTCTTTTTTTTTTTAAGTCAGTGGAATGCCCTGGAAGTGTTTTATTCACCAGATGTCTCTGTGTTTCATGCATGTTTTCAGGCTGAAACCAAACCTTCATGAGTATAAGCATTTAACTCCACTCTATTATACCAGGTTTCATTTGTACTGTTTAGAATTTCCACTACTTTGACTCCAAAAACTGATTCTGTAACGTGCACTGAGGCAGTCGTCCAAGTCAACATTTGTTCCGCCTCAAGTTTACTTTGGTATTGAAAGCGTTTGCCTGAGACGTCCTCCTAAGGCTGAACTACGGCAGGTGTCCACAGGAAACGACCAAAGGCAGGAAAAGACACTCCGCTGCATTCTCTGGATCTGTGCACTTTTTTTCCCTTCCTCCGTCTCTTTTTGTCCACGCTGCTTGAGGCAAACACAGCAGCCAAGCGCTCCAGTAAATTAGGATCAGCGTCACTCATTGGAAGTAATGTTATTACTGGAACCAAGAGCCCAGAGCAGCTGTATGTCTAAGCAGCACACTGAAGGAGCATGGGAATGAGGACAGACACGTATGTGGCACTGCTAGTGTTGTGTGAAACCCAGCTGCCGTCATCCACAAGTGTGAAGGAACTGACGAGGAAATTCATTCACTGTGACGGAACAAGGATCAACACTGGCTTAACACCGGGAAAGACCAGCTATCGGGCTGAGCGCCATTTGTTTTTTTATCGACTCTCTGTGTTGACGAGTGAAAGTCATTATTTACAACACGTACCCATTCAGTTGATCTGTGCATCATATGGTTACGTCTGACAACTGAATCAGATGCATTTATGGAAGCATCCTCTGTGTTCTGTATGCATCACAGGCACTGACACTTTATTTTTATTTTTTTCACACTCTTAACTGAATGTACAATAACCTATTCTACCTCCCAGTACTTTACATTGAATGTGCAATAACCTGCTAACGACGTCCCAGTACTTTGAATTCTAATTCAAATGTGCAATAACGTGTTACCTCTCAGTAC
>NC_043957.1:844704-852204 GCF_902148855.1 Sphaeramia orbicularis
TAAACCGCTAACCCAGCAGTTAAAGCAGACAGAAACATATATAAACCACTAACCAGCAGTTAAAGCAGACAGAAACATATATAACCAGCTAACCAGCAGTTAAAGCAGATAGGGAACATATATAACCAGCTAACCAGCAGTTAAAGCAGATAGGAACATATATAAACCAGCTAACCAGCAGTTAAAGCAGATAGAAACCATATATAAACCAGCTAACCACAGTTAAAGCAGATGAAACATATATAAACCAGCTAACCAGCAGTTAAAAGCAGATAGAAAACATATTAAACCAGCTAACCAGCAGTTAAGCAGACAGAAACATATATAAACCACTTATAAACAGATATAACCCAGTTCCTCATCAGTAAACCACACCTTAGCAGATCTCTCATATCGTAATCATCTCCAGTTCCATTATTATCCAACTTTGCTTCAGTTCAGTTCAGCTAGCTGTAGCTAGTAACATCAAATGTTTTTAACATTCTAACAGGTTCCATACCTCTGTAATTGGATTAGTTTTCATCCTCCTCTTTTCTCCTCTTCTAAACTGTGCAGTTCAGGGCTTGGAAGGCCTTTTCATGGTGATAAACTCTCCAGTTTTAACCTGGATGCTAGTCCTGTCTGACTCTGTCCTTTAGCTCTGCTCTGTCTCTGTCACTCACGCACACACACGGTACGCCAAAAAAAAAAAAAACCCGACCCATGTATCACTCCAGTAAACCCCAGACAGGACTGTGCTGCTGTGTCCCAGCTTTAGTCTGTATGTTCCAGGTAGAGTTAGGACCAGAAGACCACTGGAAACCACCAGTGAGCAGACATGACAGACTGTGGAGTGTCGTATGGTGTCACCAGCTCAAACTGCTGGAGCCAAATAAATTAATTTCATATCAATCCGACATTGACAGAGACGAAAACGAAGGGAATTGTATCCATAATTTTTATACGTTTTAGTTAGTTTTGTAAGCTCACGATACAGTTTCAGTTAGTTATCGTTTTTTTCTTTTAATTAGAGTTTTTATTAATTTCAGTTAACGAAAATGTTTTTTCAATTTTAGTTTTCGTCATTTCGTTCGTTTTCGTTAACGATAATAACCTTGCTTCAAACTTGGTCTACAGCTTCTGTAGGATGATGTCAACACAAGGGATTGAAATTATTTGGATCTGGATCTGATTCTGGATTTGGTGCCACTTTGAAAAATGTCCCCATTCTAACAGATAGGAAGTGGATTGATCCAGTAAATCAGTATCAGTGATATCAAGTGTGAATTTGAATTTTGTACAGATCTGATTGAATATGAGCAAAACATGGACTATTTCTGTAATAGAATAAATACACAGAACTGGGGCAGAAGAAATGGATCTGGATACATTTAACACAGCTTTGAATTTGGACGCTAAGATACAGGGACACTGGTCCGATTTTTTTTTTGTCATTTCGTTGGTTTTCGTTAACGATAATAACCTTGGTCTGGTCTAATGATGGACACCTGTCACCTCCAGCAGCTCTAACTCCATGTGCATATGGAGTTTCCTCCAGTCTCACTGTGTGCACAGATCTGAAGCCTGGTGTGGAATTCACGCTGTTTCTAATCCCTTCTCTGCAGATCGCCCACTGTTAGCGTTCCCAACACACTCGCTCCCAGGGGTGCAATGTTTTATCACCCCCCCCCTCGATGCTGCACACCCTGCATGTAGCTGCGTGAGGTGGATGGAGCACTGGGAATAATAGGCAGTGAAGGAATCTCTCTGTCATGCACAGAGGACACTGGGGTTTGGTATAAAGACACAAGGACGCAGATGTCCTCAGCTGCTGCTTAAAGGACAACAAGTGAAGAAAAGACGAGTAGAGAGGAAAAAGACACATGAGCTGAAACGGTGGAAATAACCCAACACATGAAACATTACCAGAACCCAAACTAGTCATAGTATGTTCTCTCTGTGTCTTTTGCTTGGGGCCAGAGGAGCGTAACGCTGACTGTTGAAATTCATGGAATATCTAAGAGAACCAGGGCTAGAGAAAGTAAAAGAAGAGTCGTTCTCCCTGGAGGGAAAAAGAAGAGGATGAGGATGAAGAAAAAGGAAACAGAGCGGCAGAGGAAGGAGGACATAAAAATGCAAATCCAATGAAAAACTGTAAAAAGTAGAGGTTAATGTACAGGACACATTTAGGATTAAACTAGAAAGCATTCATGATGTGAAGACCTCTGCACACCACAACAGGAGCAGCAGATAGACACTCCCACTGGCTTCAGGAGGACAGCATTCACAACAGCGTTATGCTTTTTAGTACCATTCAGTCTGGACGTCCATGGTCTAAACATGCATCAGATAAAACTGGGAAGGAACTGAGGACAAAATCTCAACATACAGAGATTTATAATAATTAAAAAAAAAAAAAAGATAATAAAGCAGGTTAACCTTAACCTTAAAGAAGTGATATTTGTCTTTTTCTTAATAGAATTCTTCCTTTTCCCTCATGTCCCTGTGGCCTATATAAACTGTAAATGCTCTGCTTGGCTCTGAGTTCTTCATTCATTCAGCTCCACAGGTCCGTCTGCAACACTGTTTCTGACTAATGACACCACAAAGGGGGTTTGGAGCGCTGGCCCTTTAAATGCACAGGAGACACTTCAGGCCCCGCCCCCTCCAGGTGATTGGCTGTGCTGCTCTGTGCAATCACAATAGCTCCTGGTGGAGGTAAACGTGTCTGGTCATTAAAAAAAATGTTTCAATTCAATTCACACAAAAAAGTAAAAAGCACTGTGCAAGAATCCCAACTGAAAAAACAGCCATAAAATGTAAAACATCCTGAACTGTTAGTTTGTAGTGCATGTACTCTGACAGATCAAAGACTGGACTGAAACCTGTCACCCAGGCTTTTTCCATGATCGTATGTCTGAAGTGCATGTAAACACATCACATCTGATTACAGCAGTTATTGAATGACTCCCAGTTACTGGATTTTTCTGGTCATGTAAACGGGCTCACTGATGCTACGTCACTTCTGGACAGTAATGGCTGCTCCCCATACCCCCCCCACACACAAAATTCACATAATAAAAGGTCCAGTGTGGTGCATTTATGGTGATTTTTTTAACTGAATTTGCGCCTCTGTTGCTATGGGGTGCCGTAAAGGGGGGGGGGGGGGGGGGGGGGGGGGGGGGGGGGGGGGTAAACATGACAAATTCATGGGGCCCAGCATTTGCAGGGGTCCAGTGGATAAAGGTTAGAAGTTGTGAAAATTGAGTGTAAGCTCCGCAGTAGAGTCGAATGTTCAAAGTTATGTTTTACTTTTGTTTTCATGCCTGTTGTGGTTGTTGTGAAACACACCTCTATACCTCCAGTTGTTACAGTACATTGACACATTTGTTTTGGATAGAAATAGTTTCATCATTTCATGTTATTTTTTGCACTAACAAATTGTCAGTTGTCATTATTTCTAGGTTATCCTGCTATTATTGGACTGGTCCGGCCCACTGCAGATCAGACTGGGCTGGATGTGGAACCTGAAAGAACAGGAGTTTGAGAACCCTGCCTTAAAGCAAATCAAGAGATGTTGGAGGAAATGAGAACTCTGCCCACGTCTGTGAGCACAGACTTCAGACTGGAGAACATGTACCCAGGATACAGAGTTCAGTTACTCACAGGTGTTGTCAGACAGGTACGAGGTTCAGATTCAGTTCCTGATCACTGTTCAGACCCTCAAACACAACTCCACTACTCTACTCTGTGTGTGTGTGTGTGTTGACAGAAGCTTTGAAAAGATGCTTCTCTTCTCCACGACAGCAGGAAACGGGCCAACTCCTGCAGCTTTGTGGACTGTCCATCATTATCAAGGCATAGTTTGTTTGTTTTTTAATTTTCTTTCCACTTCAGATATTTCATCTGATGTCTGTGAAAAAGATCTGCAGACTCGCTGATGTCTGCTCCATCTGAAGTTTGGGGGGGGGCACTCTGCATGTTTATGGTGTCTTCAGAAAAAAACAAAAAAAAAAAATCGGACCAGTGTCCCTGTATCTTAGCGTCCAAATTCAAAGCTGTGTTAAAATGTATCCAGATCCATTCTTCTGCCCCAGTTCTGTGTATTTATTCTATTACAGAAATAGTCCATGTTTTGCTCATATTCAATCAGATCTGTACAAAATTCAAATTCCCACTTGATATCACTGATACTGATTTATTGGATCAATCCACTTCCTATCTGTTAGAATGGGGAAATGTTTCAAAGTGGCAACAAATCCAGAATCAGATCCAGATCCAAATAATTTCACTAACTTTTGTTGACATCATCATACAGAAGCTGTAGACCAAGTTTGAAGTCAATCAGAACTGGAGTTTCAGAGAAGAAGACGATTGAAAGTTTTGTAACGGACAGACGACATTAGTTTACGTTCTGTCGGCCGTAAACTGAAAACTAAGAAAAACTATGAACATTAAAAAAGAGCTGGACTGGTTTGAGTTCCTTAGGGTGGATTCAGACCTACTTCGTTCGGTCCATCTGAAACAGACCACAGTTTGTCTCCCCAGAAATTCTCGACTTTTTTTTTTAGGTGTGAATACAAACGTGAACTCTGACTGGAATCAAATAAGTCCAATCAAAAGTTCAACCAAATCAAACTTCCAAACGGACTCTGGGCCGGTTCACCTGTGCTGTGAATATAACCGGCCTCCAGCCAAAACAAACCAAGGACCCGTGTGGTCAGGTGTCCACATCATCACACCTGCTCAGAATGAGCTGTTCTTGACAGTTCACATTATTTTCATAAATTTGTGTCTGTAACAATAGAAAAACATGTTCTGAAAAACGATAACTGCGTACCATGGGTCACCTTGAACTTCCCAAACCAAAAACAATCGACTGAAAAATCCTGTCATTTACGGGCCTCCAGTCTATGGAATATGTGACCTTTATACATCAAACACATTCAAGTTTATATTCATTCACAAAAACACTCAAACAGGAACTACTCAAGGGAATACAGGGATGCACATGATTGTTTGGACTGTCACAGTCCAAGCTGCAAAAAGTGTCATGAGAATGCGATCCGACCCAAACCAAAGAATCCAGTCCACATTTGATCTGAATCAAATAAGCGGACCACAGGACCGTCCAGCTGTAAATGTTCCGTCACAGGTTCTAGACACAGGTGGCCGACATTCAGCCCATGGACCAAAACCGCTCCGCCAAACCGTCCCATCCGGCCCATGGGCTGAATTTATGAAATGCAAAAATTCTGCTTAAGATATTAACAATCAGTGGTGTCAGAATCCTTTTAATTCAGGTTCCACATACGGACCAATCTGATCTGAAGTGGATCAAACCAGTAAAATACTATAATAATAACCAATAAATAATGGAAACTGCACTTTTTTCTCTTAGTTTTAGTGTAAATAAGTACATTTACATGAAAATGTTGACATTTACCAACTATCCTTTAACAAAAACATGTGAATAACCTGAACAAATATGAACATGAAACATGTCTGATGGGAAATCAGTGCAATTTTATCAATATTATAGCTGTTACTAAATGTTTTTTGTGTATTTATAATCGTAATAAGTTGTAATGAGGGATAATAATGTTAAAACTGCACTTAGTTTTCTGAAGACATTTCAGTTTATTCATTTTATTCATATTTTTAAGAGAACTTTCTAGATATAAACATTTTCATGGTGTCATTGTACTTTTTTCACTGGTCCGACCCAGTTGAGATCAGACTGGGCTGAGTGTGGAACTGGACTAAAACGACTCGGACAGCCCCGTTCAGTTTGTGCTGTTTTTTCTTCTGTACTATCAGTAAACAACAAAAATCTAACAGCAACTGAATGATCTTTAAATGAATACTTTTATGCACTGTTTGAAGTTACTGTTCAGTGGTTGAACTTGTGCATTCCTCAGTATGTAGCAGCTCATGTGTATATAATCACAAATTCTCCATAAAGATCCAAGTGTTTTTCAGTCAGAGATCTGAGAATGACTTCTGATCCCAGTCATATTAAACATTCAGCAGTTGAATACACACATGACGTCCCTCTGCCTCAGCTTTGGGTCAAGAACGTACATGAACCTTGAAATGTACGTGTTTTGGTCGATGTTATGACACAGCAGATACGAGTACAGCCTTTCATCCTCTTAAGATGGAAAAAAAAACCTCCAACAGAGTCCTCATCAATAGATATCACTTCAAATAGTGAAATAAAGTACGACTTCTCTTTCTGGCAGTTCATCAATCACAAAAGCAAAAAAAACACATTGAAAGGAAAATGAAAGCCAGAATGAAAGAGCTTTTGTGTGAGACACAAAGACGAGGCAGTGAACAGGAGCTGACGTACACATGCACTAACCAGAGGGGGCGCTACAGAGTGTGTCCTGACGTACACATGCACTAACCAGAGGGGGCGCTACAGAGTGTGTTCTGACGTACACATGCACTAACCAGAGGGGGCGCTACAGAGTGTTCTCTGACGTACACATGCACTAACCAGAGGGGGCGCTACAGAGTGTGTTCTGACGTACACATGCACTAACCAGAGGGGGCGCTACAGAGTGTGTTCTGACGTACACATGCACTAACCAGAGGGGGCGCTACAGAGTGTGTTCTGACGTACACAAATGCACTAACCAGAGGGGGGCGCTACAGAGTGTTCTCTGACGTACACATGCACTAACCAGAGGGGGCGCTACAGAGTGTTCTCTGACGTACACATGCACTAACCAGAGGTGGGCGCTACAGAGTGTGTTCTGACGTACACATGCACTAACCAGAGGGGCGCTACAGAGTGTGTTCTGACGTACACATGGCCACTAACCAGAGGGGGCGCTACAGAGTGTTTTCTGACGTACACATGCACTAACCAGAGGGGGCGCTACAGAGTGTTCTCTGACGTACACATGCACTAACCAGAGGGGGCGCTACAGAGTGTTTTCTGACGTACACATGCACTAACCAGAGGGGGCGCTACAGAGTGTTTTCTGACGTACACATGCACTAACCAGAGGGGCGCTTACGAGTTGTTTCTCTGACGTACACATGCACTAACCAGAGGGGGCGCTACAGAGTGTTTTCTGACGTACACATGCACTAACCAGAGGGGGCGCTATAGAGTGTGTTCTGACGTACACATGCACTAACCAGAGGGGGCGCTACAGAGTGTTTTCTGACGTACACATGCACTAACCAGAGGGGGCGCTATAGAGTGTTTTCTGACGTACACATGCACTAACCAGAGGGGGCGCTACAGAGTGTTTCTGACGTACACATGCACTAACCAGAGGGGGCGCTACAGAGTGTTCTTTGACGTACACATGCCTAACCAGAGGGGGCGCTACAGAGTGTTTTCTGACGTACACATGCACTAACCAGAGGGGGCGCTACAGAGTGTTTTCTGACGTACACATGCACTAACCAGAGGGGACGCTACAGAGTGTGTTCTGACGTACACATGCACTAACCAGAGGGGACGCTACAGAGTGTGTTCTGACGTACCATGCACTAACC
>NC_043957.1:857204-867204 GCF_902148855.1 Sphaeramia orbicularis
CACACACACACACACACACACAGGTACACACACACACACACACACAGGTACACACACACACACACACACAGGTACACACACACACACACACACAGGTACACACACACACAGGTACACACACACAGGTACACACACACACACACACAGGTACACACACACACACAGGTACACACACACACACACACACACACACACAGGTACACACACAGGTACACACACACAGGTACACATTTCCAGTCCCCCTGGTACAGACCAGACGTGGGGTCCTCACCCTGCCATGACGATGAAGAAGTCCAGCCGATTCCACGTGTCCCCGAGGTAACAGCGCCGGCCGAAGATCCCCAGGGCCACCATCTTCACCACCATCTCCAGAGCGAAGAAGATGTAGATGAAGGCGTCGAAGGCCTGGGGAGGACGACAGCCAAGGGTTAGAGCGGACACACTGAGCTGAGCCGTCAAACACCTGACAGAGAACTCATGCTGACCCAAAAAACACAGATGACAAGGGACTATTTTTGGTCATTTCTGCACACATTACAAGACAGAGACAGCTTTGGTGTCAGACACCAGTACGTTAATAAAAGCTGGGGGGGGTGAACACGACGAAGTGACGGGGCCCAGTATTTGTGGACACAGGTTTGAAGCTGTGGAAATTCCATGGAAAACAGAGGAGCAGAAGTCAGGAGTCGGACTTTGACAGTGTGTAAAGTTTGACTTTTGTTTCATGTCAGCGTTAATTACACTAGTTATGGACCACACCCCCATGTATAGAACTGCTGCCCCCCCCCCCCCCCCGCTCCAACAAAAAAAAAAAAAAAAAAAATTCCCCCCTCTGTTTTTTCTGGACAAATGGCACCTGATTATACATGTGCACAATATCAGAATCAGAATAACATTTCCTGTCACTGGACAGCAGAGTACAAAGTACAGTCCATCAGATGACCTTCAGATCCACATCAGGGGTTTAGTGGTTTCTACAGGAGCGTCCAGCTGCAAACCCACAGCACCCCCCCCTGCAAAAATGACACTGAACAAATCCAACAAATGTGGATTTGGTACAGGTGGTATTAGTGTGAACATGGCATACGGTGCTTTCTTTACTTATATTCACCATTTAATGGGTCTTATGCATTTTATTGTTTTTATTGTTTTTATTGTATTTTATTGTATTTTATTGTATTTGTTGTTTTCATTGTATTTTATTGTACTTCTGTTTGTTTGTTTGTTTTCTCTTCTGCCCAGTTTTACTCAGTTGTTTCCATTATAATTACCTCCATGGTTGTTACTGTTTGTATTGTTGATGCTTTCTTGTGAGGGTCTTCTCCACCTTCTTCTGTCTTGTCGTCCCCCCCCCCCCCACACACACACACACACACACACACACACGTGGTTCAGCTAAACTCCTAATAACCACAGTAGAATATCCAGTGGAGCTTCATATACTTTATGAAGTTTCCTTTGGCAAAGCCCATGTGTTCAGCACCAGAAGGAACCAGACTAGCATTCTGCTGTTAGGATGAAGGACAAGACAAGTAGAAGAAAAACAGAAGAAAAGGACAGTGATAGAACAGAGGATAATGTGAGCACATCCATACGACAGCAGACATTATAAACACAGGACACGTGGTCACATGGTGGAACTGTTTCAGTGGATTTGGTGGGAGTGTGGGGGACAGGAGGAAAGAAAGAGGGTGAGGGCAGGTGGGGGGGGCATGTGTGTTATGTGAGTCTTTGGGAAGTTCGGCTCAGACACAGACCTTCTGTCCTTCAGCTGTCGTCACTTCTCATCAGTTCACTCTGTGTCTTGAAAATGGAAAGTGTTTGGACCGCATGAGGAGCAGATTCAGAGAAGAGCCGCTGCGTTCTCAGCTCTGAGCGGAAACACTTTAACCAGGGGAGGATTTCCTGTCTGTTTAACGTAGCTGTTCCTCAGTTTAGCTCCACCTGGGCCTCAGCTGTACCTTCAGAGCAGACGGTTTCTACAGTCCGTCCTTTCTCCCTCCGTTTGCTGTGATGTGAGTCCGCAGCTCGTCCAGCCAGGTCTACACACAAACCCCCCCACTGCGTCACCATCCGCTGTGATTCCTCCACACTGTCAACCAACCAATCAAACTGTATTTCTATAGCACCAAATCCTGACTAAAGTTCTCTCATGACACTTTACATATGGAGTTGGTCAAAAGCACATTCTAAGCCAATTTACACAAACCAACAGAATCCTCTGGGGGGGGGGGTGCACTGCCCTGTACCCCCCAGTGTTATAAGTGGGACGGAAACTGATGCACATACAGTTACTCACCAAAACGCATGCATGTGCCCCCCCCCCCCCCCCCACTACCACCACCAGCCAAACCGCACACGTCAAGGTCAAAGTTTTGATTTGTTTGGTTTTTTTTTAAATTCAAGTTTTTATTGAACTTTTCAAAGGCTTGGTACACGGCAAATGTCATCTGTTTCTCCAAAGAACAGGTCGTTTATCATTAACAGTTAACTCTGGTGACAGACTGCACATACTCTGTACGTCATCAACAGAAAAGAACAAAAAAAAACAAATAAAAGACAGGCAGCAGATACAAAAAAGGTGGATACATAATAATATAACTCAAAATATCTGTATACACCCCCCGTCATCATTTAATCTAAATGTTTCAATTTTTCATGAATTTTTAAAATCTTTTTTTCTCCAAATTGACTTATAATGGGTGAGATTTCAAATGTCTACAAAAACATTGATTTCGTTTCAGTTTCCTTCAGACTTGGCACATATAGACAGGAAAGTGACCTGCTGACATCAGCACATGCATAGACATGATGACATCAGCACATGCATAGACATGATGACATCAGCACATGCATAGACATGATGACATCAGCACATGTATAGACATGATGACATCAGCACATGCATAGACATGATGACATCAGCACATGTATAGACATGATGACATCAGCACATGCATAGACATGATGACATCAGCACATGCATAGACATGATGACATCAGCACATGTATAGACATGATGACATCAGCACATGCATAGACATGATGACATCAGCACATGTATAGACATGATGACATCAGCACATGCATAGACATGATGACATCAGCACATGTATAGACATGATGACATCAGCACATGTATAGACATGATGACATCAGCACATGCATAGACATGATGACATCAGCACATGCATAGACATGATGACATCAGCACATGTATAGACATGATGACATCAGCACATGCATAGACATGATGACATCAGCACATGTATAGACATGATGACATCAGCACATGCATAGACATGATGACATCAGCACATGTATAGACATGATGACATCAGCACATGTATAGACACGATGACATCAGCACATGCATAGACATGATGACATCAGCACATGTATAGACACGATGACATCAGCACATGTATAGACATGATGACATCAGCACATGCATAGACATGATGACATCAGCACATGTATAGACATGATGACATCAGCACATGCATAGACATGATGACATCAGCACATGTATAGACACGATGACATCAGCACATGCATAGACATGATGACATCAGCACATGTATAGACATGATGACATCAGCACATGCATAGACATGATGACATCAGCACATGTATAGACACGATGACATCAGCACATGTATAGACATGATGACATCAGCACATGCATAGACATGATGACATCAGCACATGTATAGACATGATGACATCAGCACATGCATAGACATGATGACATCAGCACATGTATAGACATGATGACATCAGCACATGTATAGACACGATGACATCAGCACATGCATAGACATGATGACATCAGCACATGCATAGACATGATGACATCAGCACATGTATAGACATGATGACATCAGCACATGCATAGACATGATGACATCAGCACATGTATAGACATGATGACATCAGCACATGCATAGACATGATGACATCAGCACATGTATAGACATGATGACATCAGCACATGCATAGACATGATGACATCAGCACATCCATAGACATGATGACATCAGCACATGTATAGACATGATGACATCAGCACATGCATAGACATGATGACATCAGCACATGTATAGACATGATGACATCAGCACATGTATAGACACGATGACATCAGCACATGCATAGACACGATGACATCAGCACATGCATAGACACGATGACATCAGCACATGCATAGACATGATGACATCAGCACATGCATAGACATGATGACATCAGCACATCCATAGACATGATGACATCAGCACATGCATAGACATGATGACATCAGCTGGATCGATGCCAAAATAAATGATAATAGGTGTGGGGGCGGGGCTTGTTGTGTGTGGAACCACATGTTGGTTTGTGCATGTGGATAATTGCTGCTGAACCTCTGGACTGATCTGTGAACACAGGCTGTAAAACGTGAACCGGCTGACCCCGACAGCAGTGGTTACAGCTCAGAAACAAAACCACCACCTGCTGCTGAAAAGCTGGTTTGTTTTTTGTTGCAGCGTCATGTTAATGTGGGGGTCCCAGTGTTGGGTGTGTGGGTCCTCCTGCTGTCAACAGCATACAGCAGCACAGTGGGGGAAAGGTCTGCATTATCTGACTCCTGTTTATGAGTGCAAATTTAGCAGCGGTGTTCAAATATCTGCTCCGTCATCTGACCGCTGCTCCAATGACACGGCAGCTTCTGAATCAACACAGACCGACTGAAATGTTTTTTGGTTTGTTCAAAAGCTGTTTTTCATGTAAAAATAGTGAAAAAGTGGCTGAAAACCTGTGTGAGGTTTGGAGAGGATAATGGGTTTATTTTGCAGCATTTGTTTATACCTCTTATATCTGTCATAATGGTGAAAAACCTGCGTCTTTCTCCAACCAAACACACACAGTCGAGGAAAAAATTATGAGACCATCCAAAGTCCAGTCCAGTCCTAACTGCTGTGTGTGTCATGTGACTAAAACAGACAAAAGAAAACATCGAATGAATCAAAGCACTGGTTTTGTCCGTACAATGACACAGATACTGATGGAAGAACTGAAATGATTTAGGTTTTTATCCAGAAAACATGTTAAATGCACAGATATCAGCTGTGAAATTCAACGACTATGAACTAGTTTTGTTGTTCTCATTATATTTGTCCAAACAAATGGACCTGTAGTTGGACCAGGCTTTAAAATGAACAGAAACTGAAGAAAACAAGGGGTGGGCGAATACTTTTTTTCCATGACTGTATGTAGGTTTTTCTTTAACCCATTAAGACCCAGCGCTACTTTTATGGTGGATTGCAAATGAAATTTTCTGTAAATTATTCCTTTCTTAAGTGATTTATCACCATTTATTGTAACATTATCCTCTTTATTTTATGTTTCTTAGTATTTTTTCTATATTTAATTCACTGATCATATAGATGTTCATAAAAACTCAGGTTAAAATTGAGGGTTATTATATGGAAACCAGAGATAACTGAAGAAAAAGTGACTTTACAGTAAAAATCTATCAATAATCTTGAACAAACAGTAAAGAGGAACACTTCATGGACCTCCAGGCAGGAATGAAAAAAGGTAAAAGAGGTGCTCTTTGGTGAAGGGACCGTTAGTGCACAGAAAAAACCCAAAACAAAACCCAAGGTACTTTCTTTTCAGCCCCTGATGAAGGCCAGCTGAGGTCCACTGAGACAGACCATAATTAATAAAGGTATTTTCAAAGGAGAAGAGAGGGCCTGGGCTTTTGGATTGTTTGTGCAAAATCTGTCATGAACTGATCACAACCCCAGTGTGTCCGTCCACCGGCACTGATCCAACTGCATGGGTTTGACTGGAGAATCAATGTTGGAGAAGATGACGGTGTTTCCACGGTAACTACGGAGCCTCTGAACGTCCAAATATGGTCATATCTGATGACCAAGAAAAGATGAAGAACTCTAGGAATCTTAAATAACCCTTCAGTTCACCTGGTAAATACAATTATACTATTGGGAAAAATCTATATTTTCAAAAGTCCGAGGGAAGATCTTTGTTGGTCATACTTTAAGAAGAAACTATATCAACAATTTGTAATAGAAAAAAATACAGTCACAAACAAAAGGCAGTTAGAAGTGCATTGTTAAAAGTGGGAGGAGCTTGGTTGGGACGGATGTCAGTGGGAAAAATATCACAATTTACCAGAATACAGTTGTACCCACTCGTCATAATGGAGAACTCGGAGCATTTAGTGAGGTTCTACTTTCATTTGGGGTTTACGCACAAAGGCCAAATACTCAGCCTATTAGCCCCGCCCACCATCAACACATCAGCATTAGTCGTCCGCTCCAACAGAAGTGAAAGGTGCTGCTTCGCTGTCACGTTCGCTGTAACCGGAAACTCTGTCGTCAACAAGGCTTAGAATTTATAAATGATGACTTTTTATCGCACTATTGCACATTTATTTTCAAAATATTACGACTTTAATCTCAAAAAGTTCAGACATTATTTTCATTAAATAATTACTTTTTTTTAAACTATGACTTTATTCTCAAAATATTCCAACTTTAGTCTGGTAAACTTTCGACATTATTTTCATTAAATTATGAGTTGTTTTTTTTAACTACAACTTTATTCTCATAATCTTATAGTTTTATTATCGAAATATGACGACTTTAGTCTCATAAAATTACAACATAATTTTCGGTAAATTATGAGGGTTTTTTTAAACTACAACTTTATTCTCATAATATTATGGTTTTATTATCAAAAAATTACAACTTTAATCTCATAAATTTATGACATTACTTTTGTTAAATTATGAGTTGTTTTTAACTATAACTTTATTGTCATAATATAATGGCTTTATTCTTGTAAAATTATGACTCTTTCTGTATTAGACTTTATTCTCATAAAATTCCAGGTTTTATCTCGATATTTTACACCTTCATTCTCTTGATGACAAGTGTTTTATCTTCTTCTTTATTCCCTAATACGCCGTCGTACGTTTGTCATAATTTTCCTGCATTTCACAAACTCGAGGATTAAACAAATCAATAAGTGGTGTAACAGGTGGGTGGACTGATGATTAAAATAATTAGTCAGAGCATGAGTGTGTACTTTGGCTCAGCTCCAGGTGGATCCGACACAAATGCAGGTTGAAGTGGAGGTAAATGACGCTAATCCACGGATCTGCGGAGTACCAGACTCTTCCCTTTCATCCTCTCCTGTAACTCCACTCACTTTTTCATCTCCTTTCTTCTGACTGATATAATTCCCTTTGTAACATCTTTCTCCACACACTGTAAAAAAAATCTGTAATTTAACAGAGTTTTCACTGTTGGACAGATTTTTCCTGTAGTTTTCAGATCCAGGAAAATATCAATGAAATGACAAAAACAGACTGTGATTTTACATGTCAAATGGAAAAGAACAGGAAAAAACTGGAACTGTGAAGAACCAGAAAATTTACATTTTTTAAAGAAATGTTTTCTTTTTTCACAGAAAAATACAGTTAAAATACATTTGCAAATGTATCGTAATTTCACAAATATTTATTTTTCTATTTATGAGATTAAACTGTTAATTTAAAGTTTAATACTGTAAAAAAAAAAAAAAAAAAAAAAAAAAAATTAAACCAGATAAAATTCCTGACAGTTAACGGTAACAGAAGTATTAGTTCTGTCAGTTGAACCAGACTTGTTTGTTCATTGACAAATATCTTGTGTAATTACAGGAGGTTTCACAACAAAACTGTTGAATAAATGTATTTGTGTGAATGTATAACATGTATAAGCACTGATAAACTGTCCAAATACAGTTTTTATCAGTGGATTGGACAACTGAGTCTGACTGAAAATTATTTATATATATATTTATAGGGAATTGGATTGTTTTAATACATGTAAATATTCTTTATTAAACATTCAAAAGTAAAAAAAAAAAAAAAAAAAAAAAAGCAAAATCTCATGTAAAGTTAGGGCAAAAAACTGTATTTGAATTATGGAAAATTACCGTATTTTTATCAGATGGTTATTTTCTGTTATTTAACAGGATGTTTTTGGCGCCCCTGCTGAAGAAATATTACTGTTTTTTTAGTTGTTTTTTTTTTTTTTTACAGTGTGCCTATTTTTTCCTCCTTTTCTATTTATTTCTCCTCCTCTTCCTCATCTCCTCCTCCTCCTCTTCCTCCTCCTCATCTCTTCCTCCTCCTCCTCCTCCTCTTCCTCATCTCTTCCTCCTCCTCATCTCCTCCTCTTCCTCATCTCTTCCTCCTCCTCCTCTTCCTCCTCCTCCTCATCTCTTCCTCTTCCTCCTCTCCTCCTCCTCTTCCTCCTCCTCCTCTTCCTCATCTCTTCCTCCTCCTCCTCTTCCTCCTCCTCCTCCTCTCCTCCTCCTCCTCCCGGCCGAGCAGCTTGCCCTAAACGGTGGGGTAATGAAAAATAATTTGTTTGAACAGTAATCAGCGATAAGCCCCACATCGACGTCCCCCTACTCACTTGCAGCTTTAATCAAGCATCTAATTAAAAGAGGAGGGAGGGGAAAAAAAAAAGTCCCAATAAATCAAAGATCTCAGCTTGGTAATGCGTGTTATTGCTGTTGTGAGCAAAAAGCTGAGATTAGCTTGTGCTCCTTTTGTGTATACAGGGGGATTACAGATGAACTGACGTGCTTGGTGTTGCCTGTAATTTGATTTTCAAGGGTGGGGGGGTACTGTAGGCAACACCATCTAATTCTGAACCATTGATGCTGATCTTTTGTTTTGTCAAAAGCTCGCAGCTGAAAAGAGACATCCTCCAAGTCAGCAGTCCAGGAGGAGCGTGCATGGGGAGGAGACGGAGACGGCAACGGTGACGGCAACGGTGACGGCGACGGTGACGGCGACGGCCTGCTAATGTGGCGGGAACGGCCCAGAGTTTGTAACCTTGGCCTTTGTTAAAGCAAAGAGATGGAGCAGGTGGTGCCTTTGACAAAGTTCACTGACCGAAGGGAAATGAAAACTCCAGCAAATGTCACAAAATATACCTCCGCTGACATTTCCACGGCTAGGTTTCTCACACCTTTTACTTGTTTTGGTTTTCCTGACACTCACTTTGTCTCTTTTTTTCATTAATGTGTTTCCTCATGTCCTTACATGTTTTTTGTTTGTTTTTTTTGTCGTCTGTCTTTGACATTTCTATTGCAGCTGTTTTTTTGTTTGTCCTTTTGGTTGGCTGGTGTCTGGTGCGGACCGTCACATACAGAATTCTGCAGAACATCACAAACAAAGCACCTCTAAAGATGGACTTTCTCTGGACTGTATCCAAAAGATGTACATTAACCCTTTAACCCCTGAGCCACTGAAATAGTTTTATTTCGATCGTTAAAGTCTTAAGTTTAATCTTTTCAGTGGTTAGCAGTTAATGTTTTCAGACAGGATGTAACAGTTTAACTGGTGCACTTCAGCACCGTCAGTAGGGCTGTGGATCTGCAAGAATCTGGAGATACGATACAAATCACAATACTAGGATCATGATACGATATATCACAATACTGTAAAAAAGGAAATGTTTTGTTTGTTTCTTTTATTTTTAAATGATTATTTCCTTGAAGAATTGAATTCCAGCAGAAATCTGCACAAATCCTAAACACATTTGTATTTGATCCCAACAGGATCTAATGTTCTATCAGCAAATGTTCCAACTGTGTTCAACCTGAAATTCTGTTTTCCAGACATTCCAGTTTCAGATCCTGTTCAAATGTTCAGATTCTATTAGTTCACAACTAACATCAGAACAGGATTGGAGTTCAACCCCAACAAAGGAACCAACATTATTGAATAAAAGAGTGATAATAATAAATGAAATATAAACAAAAAAGAAAAACTAAAAAACTAAAATGAACCTGTGAAAATGCTTCAGCACTAAAACCAAAGTATGAAACTATTCCCAGTAAATGTACCTGCAGTTTGAAATGGTACTAGTCACTGTGAGGTAAAATGGTCCCAGATGGTGTTTTATTATAATATCTGATGTCTTTGAAT
>NC_043957.1:872204-899472 GCF_902148855.1 Sphaeramia orbicularis
CTGAGACATTTTTTTTTACTAAAATTAATTTGTTTTTGATCATGTAATAGTTTGCTATACTGTGTTAGAAATAAATGTTAATGTTAGAGGACATTTAGTCTATAGAATGTCTATTATTGTGGACATTTAGTCTGTATAATGTCTATTATTGTGGACATTTAGTCTATATAATGTCTGTTATTGTGAACATTTAGTCTATATATTGTCTATTATTGTGGACATTTAGTCTATATAATGTCTGTTATTGTGGACATTTAGTCTATAGAATGTCTATTATTGTGGACATTTAGTCTATATAATGTCTGTTATTGTGGACATTTAGTCTATAGAATGTCTATTATTGTGAACATTTAGTCTATATATTGTCTATTATTGTGGACATTTAGTCTATATAATGTCTGTTATTGTGGACATTTAGTCTATATAATGTCTATTATTGTGGACATTTAGTCTGTATAATGTCTATTATTGTGGACATTTAGTCTATAGAATGTCTATTATTGTGGACATTTAGTCTATATAATGTCTATTATTGTGGACATTTAGTCTATATAATGTCTATTATTGTGGACATTTAGTCTGTATAATGTCTATTATTGTGGACATTTAGTCTGTATAATGTCTATTATTGTGGACATTTAGTCTGTATAATGTCTATTATTGTGGACATTTAGTCTGTATAATGTCTATTATTGTGGACATTTAGTCTGTATAATGTCTGTTATTGTGGACATTTAGACTGTATAATGTCTATTATTGTGGACATTTAGTCTGTATAATGTCTATTATTGTGGACATTTAGTCTATATAATGTCTATTCTTGTGGACAGAGGCAGTAAATCCAGGTGTAGGTTAAAGGTCAGGATCTGTCCAGTCAGTCCAGCTGGGATTTACAAGGAGGACAATTAATACTGAACAAACTAGAACTGAAACTATGAATGATGAAAGAGCTGCAGCATCTGAAACTGACCACAGTGAACATGTGACACAAACACAACCACAGTGCTGCAGTTCGTCTGGTATGGATTGGGATTGGCTCTGTCAACTCAACATAGATTTGTTATTATTTATTTATTTATTTTTTTTAATCAATTACTAGAAATTCCAGGCGACCCCACTTGAATTCCAGGTCCTGACCCCAAGGTTGAAAACCACTGCATGATCCCAGAATGATGAAAGTTCAGGACATAACCAAAGTCTGCACGATTTACACTGACATCTCCATATTCTCTCCAACAAGGTGGAACTCTGGACACATATTTAGTTGTCATTTTAGGTGCTATGAAAAATCAAATTATATTTTTCCAGCAATGTTCCCTCCGACAAACTTCTGATGAAACTATTTTTCATTTAAAAACCAAACCAAACTGAGGCGATGGGCGGTTCTGGTCCGTCCATCCAACAGACGACTAAAGCTACCGGCTCAAGACTTTCACTCCAGGTTTGTGGGCGCTTATAGATCCCACTGGGGACGTTCTATTGAAATCAGACTATTGAACAATGGATTTTCTAAAAGGAGCGCATTGACCGTGGAGCTGCAGTCCACTAAATCCATGCTGATATTGAATAGGGTCTATAGATACTGGGAAGAGAAATTCTATTAGGTCCAACTCAGCAGCCGCCTCCCCTAGAGAGTCCAATCAATCTACACTGTGTGTGTGTGTGTGTGTGTGTGTGTGTGTGTGTGTGTGTGTGTGTGTGTGTGTGTGTGTGTTGGTGTCAGGATGTGAAAAAACACATGGAGCGTCAGGGTGATTCAACAAGCACTTCAAACCACCAGACCGAAGGCATCCGTGCACACGCTCGTGCACACGCTCGTGCACACGCTCGTGCACACGCCTCAGACCCACTCAGGCCTCCTTTGACATGGATGTGAAGGGATCCTGCCAGATGAACGACGACGGAGAAAGCTGCCGAGGTGCCGGACGTGAGAAAGTCATGCTCGATGCACCGTAAAGACCACACGCTAGCAGTGAGTCACCGCGAGGTGAGTGGGGGGAGGAGGGGTGGGGGTGGGGGGAGGAGGGGTGGGGGTGGGGGTGGGGGGGGTCAAGACGAGCAATGGAACATGGGTTTGTGCATGTGGATTCCAGAGTTCCTCATGTGTCTGTATGAGCAGAAAGAAACCAAAAAGGACAAACGTCCAAGAAACACAAGGTAATAATGACAGAAGACAAGACAGAGGGACAAAACAAATATAAGACAGAAGGACAAAATAGACAGAGGACAGAAGGACAAAACAGACAGAAGACAGAAGGACAAAACAAATATAAGACAGAAGGACAAAACAGACAGAAGACAGAAGGACAAAACAGACAGAAGACAGAAGGACAAAACAAATATAAGACAGAAGGACAAAACAGACAGAAGACAGAAGGACAAAACAAATATAAGACAGAAGGACAAAACAGACAGAGGACAGAAGGACAAAACAAATATAAGACAGAAGGACAAAATAGACAGAGGACAGAAGGACAAAACAAATATAAGACAGAAGGACAAAACAGACAGAAGACAGAAGGACAAAACAGACAGAGGACAGAAGGACAAAACAAATATAAGACAGAAGGACAAAACAGACAGAAGACAGAAGGACAAAACAAATATAAGACAGAAGGACAAAACAGACAGAGGACAGAAGGACAAAACAAATATAAGACAGAAGGACAAAACAGACAGAAGGACAAAACAGACAGAGGACAGAAGGACAAAACAAATATAAGACAGAAGGACAAAACAGACAGAAGACAGAAGGACAAAACAAATATAAGACAGAAGGACAAAACAGACAGAGGACAGAAGGACAAAACAAATATAAGACAGAAGGACAAAACAGACAGAAGGACAAAACAGACAGAGGACAGAAGGACAAAACAAATATAAGACAGAAGGACAAAACAGACAGAGGACAGAAGGACAAAACAGACAGAGGACAGAAGGACAAAACAAATACAAGACAGAAGGACAAAACAAATACAAGACAGAAGGACAAAACAAATATAAGACAGAAGGACAAAACAGACAGAAGACAGAAGGACAAAACAGACAGAGGACAGAAGGACAAAACAAATATAAGACAGAAGGACAAAACAGACAGAGGACAGAAGGACAAAACAAATATAAGACAGAAGGACAAAACAGACAGAGGACAGAAGGACAAAACAGACAGAGGACAGAAGGACAAAACAAATATAAGACAGAAGGACAAAACAAATATAAGACAGAAGGACAAAACAGACAGAGGACAGAAGGACAAAACAAATATAAGACAGAAGGACAAAACAAATATAAGACAGAAGGACAAAACAAATATAAGACAGAAGGACAAAACAAATATAAGACAGAAGGACAAAACAAATATAAGACAGAAGGACAAAACAAATATAAGACAGACAGAGGGACAAGGTTTAAGGAAAAAAAAAACAAAAGCCCGTCCAAGAATGTGACACCGTACCTACATTTATAAATCGTTACAAGGTTCTACAGAGCTGTGTGTGTGTGTGTGTGTGACTTAAGTGTATATCCGTGCTTTTGTGTGTATCAATAAAATATGTATGTGCACTCGTGTGAAGATTTGTAAAGATGTGTGGAAGTGTTAAAGGGCCTTCTGTCGGTGCGTTCACTGTACGTCTGTTAAAGGCCTTCTGTCGGTGCGTCACTGTACGTCCGTTAAAGTGCCTTCTGTCGGTGCGTTCACTGTACGTCCGTTAAAGGGCCTTCTGTCGGTGCGTTCACTGTACGTCCGTTAAAGGGCCTTCTGTCGGTGCGTTCACTGTACGTCTGTTAAAGGGCCTTCTGTCGGTGCGTTCACTGTACGTCCGTTAAAGTGCCTTCTGTCGGTGCGTTCACTGTACGTCCGTTAAAGGGCCTTCTGTCGGTGCGTTCACTGTACGTCCGTTTAAAGTGCCTTCTGTCGGTGCGTTCACTGTACGTCCGTTAAAGTGCCTTCTGTCGGTGCGTTCACTGTACGTCCGTTAAAGGGCCTTCTGTCGGTGCGTTCACTGTACGTCCGTTAAAGTGCCTTCTGTCGGTGCGTTCACTGTACGTCCGTTAAAGTGCCTTCTGTCGGTGCGTTCACTGTACGTCTGTTAAAGTGCCTTCTGTCGGTGCGTTCACTGTACGTCCGTTAAAGGGCCTTCTGTCGGTGCGTTCACTGTACGTCCGTTAAAGGGCCTTCTGTCGGTGCGTTCACTGTACGTCCGTTAAAGGGCCTTCTGTCGGTGCGTTCACTGTACGTCCGTTAAAGGGCCTTCTGTCGGTGTTTCACTGTACGTCCGTTAAAGTGCCTTCTGTCGTGCGTCACTGTACGTCCGTTAAAGGGCCTTCTGTCGGTGCGTTCACTGTACTCCGTTAAAGTGCCTTCTGTCGGTGCGTTCACTGTACGTCCGTTAAAGTGCCTTCTGTCGGTGCGTTCACTGTACGTCCGTTAAAGGGCCTTCTGTCGGTGCGTTCACTGTACTCCGTTAAAGGGCCTTCTGTCTGCGTTCACTGTACGTCCGTTAAAGTGCCTTCTGTCGGTGCGTTCACTGTACGTCCGTTAAAGGGCCTTCTGTCGGTGGGTTCACTGTACGTCCGTTAAAGTGCCTTCTGTCGGTGCGTTCACTGTACGTCCGTTAAAGGGCCTTCTGTCGGTGCGTTCACTGTACGTCCGTTAAAGGGCCTTCTGTCGGTGCGTTCACTGTACGTCCGTTAAAGGGCCTTCTGTCGGTGCGTTCACTGTACGTCCGTTAAAGTGCCTTCTGTCGGTGCGTTCACTGTACGTCCGTTAAAGGGCCTTCTGTCGGTGCGTTCACTGTACGTCCGTTAAAGTGCCGTCTGTCGGTGCGTTCACTGTACGTCCGTTAAAGGGCCTTCTGTCGGTGCGTTCACTGTACGTCCGTTAAAGGGCCTTCTGTCGGTGCGTTCACTGTACGTCCGTTAAAGGGCCTTCTGTCGGTGCGTTCACTGTACGTCCGTTAAAGTGCCTTCTGTCGGTGCGTTCACTGTACGTCCGTTAAAGGGCCTTCTGTCGGTGGGTTCACTGTACGTCCGTTTAAAGTGCCTTCTGTCGGTGCGTTCACTGTACGTCCGTTTAAAGGGCCTTCTGTCGGTGCGTTCACTGTACGTCCGTTAAAGTGCCTTCTGTCGGTGCGTTCACTGTACGTCCGTTAAAGTGCCTTCTGTCGGTGCGTTCACTGTACGTCCGTTAAAGGGCCTTCTGTCGGTGGGTTCACTGTACGTCCGTTTAAAGTGCCTTCTGTCGGTGCGTTCACTGTACGTCCGTTAAAGTGCCTTCTGTCGGTACGTTCACTGTACGTCCGTTAAAGTGCCTTCTGTCGGTGCGTTCACTGTACGTCTGTTAAAGGGCCTTCTGTCGGTGCGTTCACTGTACGTCTGTTAAAGGGCCTTCTGTCGGTGCGTTCACTGTACGTCCGTTAAAGGGCCTTCTGTCGGTGCGTTCACTGTACGTCCGTTAAAGTGCCTTCTGTCGGTGCGTTCACTGTACGTCTGTACTGTGTGGAAGCTCAGATCAAAAATACATGATGTTGACAGTAAACAAACATATTTATAGATCAGAGCAGGACAAAGGGATTCAGTGAAAATAGATTAAGAAAAAAAGTAAATACACTGAGAAGAATGAGCATAAGAACCACCAGACGGTCCAGATACATATCCTGCTCTGTTGACCTCAGCTGAACACTGAGGACATGTTTAATATACATCCTTATTTAAGCTACACTATATATCCAACAGTATTCCCTCTCCTGCTTTGACTCCCATATGAATGTCAGGTCCATCCCATTCCTAGTCTATGGGTTTAGTCTGACGTGGCTCCACCCTTTGCAGCTCTAACAGCTTCAACTCTTCTGGGAAGGCTGTCCACAAGGTTTAGGAGTGTGTTCATGGGAATTCTGGACCGTTCTTCCAGAAGCGCATTTGTGAGGTCCCACACTGATGTTGGACAGAAGGCCTGGCTCTCAGTCTGCGCTCTAATTCATCCAAAGGTGTTCTATGGGGTTGAGGTCAGGACTGTGTGCAGGCCAGTCCAGTTCATCCACACCAGACTCTGTCCTCCATGTCCAAATGGACCTTGCTTTGTGCACTGGTGCACAGTCATGTTGGAAGAGGAAGGGGCCGGCTCCAAACTGTTCCCACAAAGTTGGGAGCGTGGAATTGTCCCAAATGTCTTGTTCTGCTGAAGCATTCCCAGTTCCTTTCACTGAACTTTCTTCTAATCAGCTGACAGCTGACTGTGGAATATTTAGGAGCCAGGAAAGTTCACCACTGGATTTGTGTCACAGGTGGCATCCTATCACAGTTCCACGCTGAATTCACTGAGCTCCTGAGAGAGACCCATTCTGTCCCAAATGTTGTAAAAGCAGTCTGCATGCCTAGGGCTGGATTTAATCCACCTGTGGACATGGAAGGGACTGGAACAGCTGAGTCTGATGACTGGGATGGAGGAGACAAGACTTTTGGAAATATAGTGTATGAACATTATAATGTGTTCAGTACCTGTATTGTTCTTTTTTTGTCTTTTTATGGTGATGCCTTATCGCAGATAAACTATAATAAAAATAGGAAACTGTTCCCAAATCTGCTGCCATCTTACTAGAGCATGATTCTCAACTGGTGGGTCACCACGAAAAAATGGGGGTCAGAGCTGTTTTCAGTGGGTTTCAGTGGGTTTCAGTGGGTTTCAGTGGGTCACAGGCCTTTGTTTGGGCCAAAAATAATAATGTTAAGAAAGCACTCCTGTACTTTATAACCCCGACCCCCAAAGGGGAGCCAAGGGGTACTGGCTTTTTGTTTTTGTTTTTTTTTAAACTCTTTTTATTGAAATTAGAACAATGACAATATGAAAAAGTCACATATAATATCCAATCTAAGTGTGTCAGAACAAGAACACGACACCAGCACTCACATGTACGCATAAACAAAAAAACACTAAAGGGGAGGAGGGGGTCTGCCCACCTGAATATTAAAGTCTATAAAGGGTTAGGGGTATGGGTGTGCTTCAGTTTTTCTGTTTGTGTGGCACTAAACTATTGGCTGAATTCAGACCTAACTGGGTTTGTACCAGTGACGCAGACTAGATGTGGTTACATTTGAGGAAAAGTGGGTCAAATTCACACTGTGCTGGGGCGCCCAGAAGTGGGCCTAAACATGACAGATTCATGGGGGGGCATTTGTGTGGGGCCCGTCCAGCAGTGGAGGGGGTCCAGTGGATATGGGGTAGAAGCCGTGGACATTTCATGTAAGATCCAGTATAGAGAAAATAGAGGCGCAGGAGGCGGAGTCAGACGTGAAAGCAGGTGAAGTTTCACTTTGGTTTTCACACCAGCGTAAATGACATCATGTATGGACTGGACCTGCTGCTGCTGCAAAAACCAACATGAGCCACCGACGAGAACACAGCAACAGCCTGGAGGACACTATCAGCACATACATGCTTAGTTTAGTTTAGTTTAGTTTAGTTTAGTTTAGTTTAGTTATTTATTTATTTATTTATTTTATTTATAGGAGAAGCATCTTTTGCCAAATGGGGGATCAGACGTGTGGAAAGGATGACAAAAGAAACACGTGTGTGTGTGTGTGTGTTAGTGTGTGTTAGTGTGTTAGTGTGTGTTAGTGTGTGTTAGTGTGTGTTAGTGTGTTAGTGTGTGTTTACCTGTAGTATCTGGCATCGGTCTGAGGAACAGTCAATGTTCTGGCAGGGCTGGTACATTCCCAGTGTGTGTGTGTGTTAGTGTGTGTTAGTGTGTTAGTGTGTGTTAGTGTGTGTTAGTGTGTTAGTGTGTGTTTACCTGTAGTATCTGGCATCGGTCTGAGGAACAGTCAATGTTCTGGCAGGGCTGGTACATTCCCAGTGTGTGTGTGTGTTAGTGTGTGTTAGTGTGTGTTAGTGTGTTAGTGTGTTAGTGTTAGTGTGTTAGTGTGTGTTAGTGTGTTAGTGTGTGTTTACCTGTAGTATCTGGCATCGGTCTGAGGAACAGTCGATGTTCTGGCAGGGCTGGTACATTCCCAGGGTCATGCAGTTCAACAGGATCACCATCATACTGACGCGCTCGAACCATGTGGAGGCACAGGTTAAGGACAACAGCTGATGGAAGGACACAACACTGCAGCAGCCAACAGGAGGACACCTTATATACCCAACTAGTGTAAAACATACTCACATTTAACAGGAAGTACTAGAATCCCCACATGCTTCGTGTAGGTCATGTTTAAACCAGTGCATTTGAACCCTTCAACCCCTGAACACCCACCAGGAACAGAAGAATCTACTGATGGAAAACTTTTAACCTCTAATCTGATCTATCCTGTTCAATAATTCAGGTAAAATTCAGCTTCTCAGCTTTTCATCGACATCAGTTATGACCTGTGTGGACCTTCACTGTTGTTGAGACTTCTTTTATGTTCAGTTCATAATATATTTTGCTCACAATCTCATTTTTTCACCACTTTTTTCTGTTTTGATATAATAACCTGGGAATTGAATCTGAGCTTTTATGAACATCTACATGATCAGTGAATTAAATATAAGAAAATGCTTGATTTACGCTGAAAAATGCAAAATACAGAGGATAATATTATAATAAATACACAGCAACCTTGATTTGAAGCAGACAGAATTCCCACAGAAATGCTAAATACTGTCCATGTTTCAACCTCCCAACAAACAGATGGGCTGTGAGTGGGCAAAACACACACACAAATACACATTAACACATTCATAATAACAAATTTTGCTCAAAAACTAATTTTTTCCCTAATTTTTTTTCTGTTTTGATAAAATAACCTTTGAATTAAATCTGAGCTTTTATGAACATCTACATGATCAGTAAATGAAAACAGGAAAATACCTGATTTAAACTGAAAAATGCAAAATGCAGAGTATAATATGCTAATAATAAATGGTGGTAAATCACTTACAAAAGGTTAAATATAGAGTAAAGTGTCTTTGGAAGTCTGCACATATGTAATTCTGGGTCTTTAAGGGTTACAGTGAGGATTATCATTCATCTGCAGCAGCGTTAACACGACTAAAGCAATGAAATGACGCTAGAAACAAGCTGTCACTGTCACAACGGGGAAAAGAGAGGACTCAAATGCTCGGTACTGACGGGAAAAAAAAAAAAGTTTATTTAACAAAAATATGAAAAAACCAGACAACGAAAAAACCTAACATGAAAACTACGGCAGAGTCCAGAAAAAGAAACATACAAAACCTGTATCAGAGTCCGTGGATGAATATGAACAAATGTCCGGGCTATGGAAAGGAGGTAAGGAGAAATGACCAGCGCTGCATGGCTGCAAACCAAAGCCCTTAAATAGGCTGAAGGTAATTGGCTGCAGCCACGCAGCGCCTGCAGGTGAATCTGATGGATGATAATGAAAAGGAGGAGCTGAGGGTCACACAGGCACAGGTCCTGACAGTCACACTACTACTAGAAGCACTCGAGAGCGCAGACCTCCGCCAAGGCTGATCAGTGCCCCCCCCCCCCACCCCGTGGGCCCCCCCACCCCCGATCACTGCCAAAATTTAATCATTTCTTCCTTATCCCATTTCCAACAAACCCTGAAAATTTCATCCAAATCTGTCTATAACTTTTTGAGTTATGTTGCACACTAACGAACAGACAAACAAACAAACAAACAAACAAACAAACAGACAAACAAACAAACCCTGGCAAAAACATAACCTCCTTGGCGGAGGTAACTATTGGGATGTGTTCAACCCTACCTCTGAGACGCAGTATTACATGTGTTCAAATCTGTGCAGATATGAATGGAACATGAACACATGTAGTGGAACTATATGGAGCCTATGAAACATTTATCTGTTGAACTGTGTCACTGCCCAGTGGTATTTTCATTTATGTAAACCTACACAGAGCTGCATTAGGAAGCACAATGAACTGGACACGCAGTAATGAAGGCTTTACACCAGTGGGGCTCACACTTTTTACAGTGGACTACCCCTGAAAGAACTTTTTTTATCCAAGTACCCCCAACTCTCACTTCAGCATTTTGGACTGAAAAAAAAAAGAGGCCAAATTAGTTCCTGTGTCAAAGGTGTCTGTTTCTATTTACAGAACACATCCTCCTGACCCAGCATTTGTGTCCTCTGTAGGGGACAAACGTTGGACAGTTTTACTCTAAAAAGGCTGTCCATTGCAAAAGACATTCAATTACAAACAAAAAACAAATAAACAAACAAATAAATAAATAAGAATTATTTGTATCTGAAAAAACTTGCATATGCAGTTTCCAATCAAGACAATTGTTAATGTAAAAAAGCTGAAAATGGTCATTCTCCTGGGTCTCAGGAGGATATTTAACTGTATATACAAAAAAATGAAAAAAAAATGTAGTTAAATTTTGTGTAAAATATAAACTGAAAGCGCCCTCTTTCACTGATGAGAAAAATAAATAAACTGGTTTTAAATGAACCTTTCATCAACAAAAAATAAAGACTTATCTACTCAAATAACTGATTCTGAGTAATCTAAACTATAAATGTTCTTCAAATGTGACCAAAGCTTCAACAAGATGAGTGTCTGTAAAACTATAGTAGAATGTATGTAGTGTGGGTTATATTCAGCTTCATTCAGTCTGTATTTTGTGTTCAGTAGATGAGGACTTATTAAAGTAGGATTCCCAAAAACACTCCAGTACCTCCTGCTTTCTACGTTCTACAGGTTTGGACTGCAGTGCAGTCTGGTCCCACACTGTGACTTTCACTGCTCACCATCACCCACCGGCCGGTTCTGTGAGGGATTAAAAAATACAACAAACGAGAGGACGTCTGTTTGTCCCAGCGCTACACCTGCTCCTTTCTGAGCAGAGGTGAACGCAGCCAGCAGGACCCGCAACACCAAGAGTAGGCCTGGAGGAGCCCAGGAGGTCCAGTCCACCCTGGAGGAGCCCAGGAGGTCCAGTCCACCCTGGAGGAGCCCAGGAGGTCCAGTCCACCCGGAGGAGCCCAGGAGGTCCAGTCCACCCTGGAGGAGCCCAGGAGGTCCAGTCCACCCTGAGGAGCCCAGGAGGTCCAGTCCACCCTGGGCCCAGGAGGTCCAGTCCACCCTGGGGGAGCCCAGGAGGTCCAGTCCACCCTGGGGCCCAGGAGGTCCAGTCCACCCTGGGGCCCAGGAGGTCCAGTCCACCCTGGGGGAGCCCAGGAGGTCCAGTCCACCCTGGGGGAGCCCAGGAGGTCCAGTCCACCCTGAGGAGCCCAGGAGGTCCAGTCCACCCTGGGGCCCAGGAGGTCCAGTCCACCCTGGAGGAGCCCAGGAGGTCCAGTCCACCCTGGAGGAGCCCAGGAGGTCCAGTCCACCCTGGGGGAGCCCAGGAGGTCCAGTCCACCCTGGGGGCCAGGAGGTCCAGTCCACCCTGGAGGACCCAGGAGGTCCAGTCCACCCTGGGGCCCAGGAGGTCCAGTCCACCCTGAGAGCCCAGGAGGTCCAGTCCACCCTGGGGCCCAGGAGTCCAGTCCACCCTGGGGAGCCCAGAGGTCCAGTCCACCCTGGAGGAGCCCAGGAGGTCCAGTCCACCCTGGGGCCCAGGAGGTCCAGTCCACCCTGGGGGACCCAGGTCCAGTCCACCCTGGAGGAGCCCAGGAGGTCCAGTCCACCCTGGGGCCCAGGAGGTCCAGTCCACCCTGGAGGAGCCCAGGAGGTCCAGTCCACCCTGGAGGAGCCCAGGAGGTCCAGTCCACCCTGGGCCCAGGAGGTCCAGTCCCCCTGGAGGAGCCCAGGAGGTCCAGTCCACCCTGGAGGAGCCCAGGAGGTCCAGTCCACCCGGGGCCCAGGAGGTCCAGTCCACCCTGGGGAGCCCAGGAGGTCCAGTCCACCCTGGAGGAGCCCAGGAGGTCCAGTCCACCCTGGAGGAGCCCAGGAGTCCAGTCCACCCTGGGGCCCAGGAGGTCCAGTCCACCCTGGAGGAGCCCAGGAGGTCCAGTCCACCCTGGAGGAGCCCAGGAGGTCCAGTCCACCCTGGGGCCCAGGATCCAGTCCACCCTGGAGGAGCCCAGGAGGTCCAGTCCACCCTGGAGAGCCCAGGAGGTCCAGTCCACCCTGGGGCCCAGGAGGTCCATCCACCCTGGGGAGCCCAGAGGTCCAGTCCACCCTGGAGGAGCCCAGGAGGTCCAGTCCACACCTGGAGGAGCCCAGGAGTCCATCCACCCTGGGGCCCAGGAGGTCCAGTCCCCCTGGGGCCCAGGAGGTCCAGTCCACCCTGGGGCCCAGGAGGTCCAGTCCACCCTGGGGCCCTACGGTGCTGGTGTTCCTGCGCAGCAGAAAACTCAACCCTCAGGACAGAAGAGGACTGACCAGAGTGAGCGACAGTGGGACGGTCATTGTCAGAGTAGAACACCACCAGGTTTAACCACAAACCTGAACGTCCACCACCCATGTGGACGCTCAGAGGCTCCGTAGTTACCGTGGAACACCACCATCTTCTACAACATCGATTCACCAGTAAACGATTAAAATGAAATCAAAAAACAATTAACTGGCAAAAATTGCCAAATCAAATGAACCAAAGTGAAAAATAAATCAACAAAATCATAATAATATAATAAGGAACATGAACAAAATGAGCCACAACTGAACAAACTGAAGGAAAAAATGAATGCAAACATTTAACAAAACACATAAAATAAGAAATAAAATGAATAAAAAGGAACAAAATCATAAGTGAGATAAATAAAATAAATAAAAAAATAAGATAAAATACAAAAATTAAGTAACATGAATAAATAAAAAAATTATTAAAATTAAATAAAAAATGAATAAATTGAGTAAAAATGCCAAATTAACCAATAAAATGAACCAAAGTGAATATTAAATCCACAAAAAAAAAAAAAATAATAATAATAATAATAATAAGGAACATGAACAAAATGAGCCCCAAACTGAACAAAACTGAAGGAAAAGTGAAAACAGATAAAATAAGAAGTCAATGAATAATAAAGAACAAAATCATAAGTGTGTCTGTGGAAACACCGTCATCTTCTACAGCAGTGATTCCCCAGTAAAACCAGTACAAAGAGCTGGATCAGAGACAGTGGATGGACACACTGGGTTATGTTCACTTATTGACAAACAGGTACTTTTCTGAAAAAGTCACATTTTCTTCAGTTTTCTCTGTTTTTAATATAATAACCTTCAACTTTAATCTCTTCTATGAACATCTACATAATCAGTAATTAAATACAGGAAAATATCTGATTTCCACGGATAAAATACAGAAGACAGAGGATAACATTAGAATAATGCACCTGAGCTCAGATGTGAAGCAGACAGAATTCCCCTGAAATGGTTCAGCCCTGTGTTGTGTTTGTCTTTGCCCTGTTTCAACCTCCAACAAAGACATGGAACTACAGTGGAAAATCACAGCGTGGATAAAGATAGGCTGTGAGTGGGCAAAACACATGCACAAATACACACACACACACACACCGACACGTGCACACAAACACCCACTCCTCAACACACACAAATGTACGCAACTATAGGCGCGTGCACGTGCAAACGTGCGCGCTCACACTCATCACCTACACGTGAGCACATTCACACGCTCACAAACACACCTTTAACTGCGCACATTAGCGCCGGCTTTCAATGAAAGCTGTGTACGTTCATCTGCGGCAGCAGAAGGGGGGGTAGAGGGAGATGTTCAGCCGTTAGGGAGCAGTGTGGAAAACCAACGCTCTCCGGATGTTCCTCAGCTGAACACGGTGAAGGGGAAGATCTGCACACCAACACGTCTGCATCCGACCTCAGACAGCACCGCCCACAGCCCACACTGAAGAACACACTGGAGGAGGCACCTCTAACTGGGACGGACCAGGGTCACACTCCTTCTATTTCAGGTTCCACATTCAGCCCAGTCTGACCCAAAGTGGACCAGACCACCAGACCGAGCATAGCAGAGCAGAGCAGCCAACAATAACAGAATAACATCGAAATAATGTACAACACGCCACATAAGGAAGTAAAAACACCTGTCACTACGAAAAAAGTCAGAATAGAAGAGAATAAAGTCAGAATAGAATGAGAATAAAGTCAGAATAGAATGAAATAAAGTCAGAATAGAATGAGAATAAAGGCAGAATAGAATGAAATAAGGCAGAATAGAATGAGAATAAAGGCAGAATAGAATGAGAATAAAGGCAAATAGAATGAGAAAAAGTCAGAATAGAATGAGAATAAAGGCAGAATAGAATGAGAATAAAGTCAGAATAGAATGAAATAAAGTCAGAATAGAATGAGAATAAAGGCAGAATAGAATAAAGGCAGAATAGAATGAGAATAAAGGCAGAATAGAATGAGAATAAGGCAGAATAGAATGAGAATAAAGTCAGAATAGAATGAGAATAAAGGCAGAATAGAATGAGAATAAAGCAGAATAGAATGAGAATAAAGTCAGAATAGAATGAGAATAAAGTCAATAGAATGAGAATAAAGGCAGAATAGAATGAGAATAAAGTCAGAATAGAATGAGAATAAATCAGAATAGAATGAGAATAAAGCAGAATAGAATGAGAATAAAGTTGCAGTTTAAAAAAAAAAAAGTCATTATTCAACCAAAATAACACCTCACTAGTGAGAACAGCCCTGTGCAGAGCACAGGTCACAACCCGCTGGCTGTATTTTCACAGACTGCCATGAAGTAATAAAGGCCTTTGATTTGGACACAATCCCACTGTGTGCTGTGGAATATCTGTGGAAATGTGGCATGCTTCGGCAGATTTTTTTGGACTCTAATGAACCAAAATAATGTTGTACTTTTATGAGTCGTAATATTTCAAGAATAAAGCCACAATATTCCCAGAATACAAACAGGTGGGAAAAATAAATAATTTATGAAATAAAGTCGTACCCGCTCATCTCATGGAGAACGTGGAACCTTCTGTGAGGGCGTTCGTCTGGGCCAACAGACGTGAAAGCTGATGTTTGTGACTGAAAACTCTGTTGAATTAATTTTCAAACTATTACAACTAATCTCATAAAAGCACATTATTTTCGTTAAAAAATGCCTTTTTTAAACTATGACTCTATTTCTTTGGCAGCTCCACTTCCAAATGCATGTCGACTAATTTCTGATTAGGCCCTGGTGACGTACCGGCTCTGAATGTAAACACATGGTTAGTTTATGGTGGAGTAGACGTGAAACTGTCCACTGTGAGGGAAGAGATTCAGCTGAGGAATGACAGAAAGACTTACAGATTCATGATACTGACGATATGACTGAGGTTTGGCAGATCTGATGAAAAACTGGAGACAAAAGTCATGTGTTCTTCAGTTTTCTCTGTTTCTAACGTAACAACCTTCAAATGTATTCTGAGCTTTAATGAACATGATCAGTGAATTAAATATAAGAAAATACAGGATTTTTAATGTACAAATGCAAACTACAGAGGATAATATTGTAATAAATGGTGATAAATCACTTAGGAAGGTTCAAAGAGGTGAACTCGCCCAGCTCTGTCTTCATGGGTTAAAGGTATTCATGAAGGCATTCGGGCTGTTTGGAATGTTCCACTGACTTCTGACTGGACTGATGTGAGTCTAATGAGTCCTTGGCAGGAAAACCCTTCATAAAGGCAGAAGAAAGCTTCCTGTTTGTTTTGTCAGGTTACAGTGACCTTTGACCCACAGAACAGAAGCAGTTCACCTTGAATCTGAGTGTTTGAGCCCAATTATAGAAAATTCATCAGACTGTGGCAGACACGTCCTGTTCTGAAGAGTGGAAACGCTGCACGTATTTAAGAATATCACACACATGGTTCAGTGGATTAACCCATAAAAACCCACTGAGACTTTTATGGCACTTCCCAAAGGAATTTTTCTCTCAATTTAACCTTTCCTAAGTGGTTTATCACCATTTATTATACTCTTATCTTCTGAATTTAGCATTTTTCCTGGGAAAATCATCTGTGTTCCTATGTTTAATTGATCGATCCTGTAGACGTTCATAAAAGCTCAGAGTAAATTCAAAGGTTATTGAATCAAAACAGAAAAAAATGAAGAAAAGGAGACTTTTTTTCAATGAAATCTGTCCTGAACTGAACATAAGCCCAGTGTGTTCTGCCGTCACTGATCCAACTGCATGGGTTTGACTGGAGAATCAGCGCTGTAGAAGATGACAGTGTTTCCACGGTAACTACGGAGCCTCTGAAAGTCCAAATGGGTCATATCTGATGACCATGAAAAGCTGAAGAACTGTATTTGACAGCAGTTATTGACATGTACTGATAGGATTAGTGGGTCAGCAGGTGTTAAACAGTTCAGATCAGCAGATGGTGGTGGCTGTTTGGGTCTGTAAGGGTTACAGACTAATCTCATTAACACTGACGCGTGGATAATATTCAGATTCTTGTGTTGGATAGTTTTGTTTAGGGATGCACATATATATCAGTGGTGTCTGCTGCTAAACAAACAAACAAACAAACAAACAAACAAACAAAAACAAACAATAATGCTCCTAAATCCAGTTCAAAACAACCTCAGTCAAAGCTGACACGAACCACAGCACCGATAGTGAGGATGATGTCAGAATAACAGTTTTCCTCTTGTGATTCAGATCCATTTCTACAGAAGAGGATGAGGGCCACGGGAAAAAAATGTAAATATATATATTCTGAGAAAAGAGTCAGAATTCTGACATTAAAGTGAGACTTCTAAGAAAAAAAGTCTGAATTCTGCCTTTTTTCCCTCAGAATTCTGACTTTAATCTCAGAGCAATAATTAAAAAAAAAAATTAAACAGAATTATGAGAAAAAGGTCAGAGTTCTGGGATTAAAGTCAGAATTCTGCGAGAAAAAAAGGTCTAAATTCTGCCTTTTTTTTCGCAGAATTCTGAGTTTTAATCTCAGAACAATATTTAAAAAAATATTTAAGAGTCAGAATTCTGAGAATAAAGTCCGAGTTCTGTCTTTAATCTCAGAATCATAAATCAAAAATATTGGACCTATTTTTCTTTTCCAGTGGCCCTAATCCTCTTCCGTACATTTCTGCCTAAATTAACATCTTTAACTCTTTCGGTGCCAGACAGTTAAGGGGCTAATAAGCCTTAAAAGTGCCACAGAATTTGGCCGTTCTTCAGTATTCCGCGTCGTTTTTATAATCGAAGTCTGAATCGTCATCAGAACTCATTTTCTAGCAGATGGGACTGTTTTGACAGATCGCTGTGTTTACGGTATTACTACAAAATGGCCATCTAATTTGCATATGATTTCATTCATAAATTCATTCATAAAATTTCCCAAGCAGAAAACGAAACGCGAGCTCTTCCTTGGTCAAAAACCGCTCGGTAACATCCGACCGATTGCTACTTAGATTCAAAACGCACTGGACGCAACCGATTCATTACTGATCGTAATTTGCAAGAAGATTGAAAGAACGTCATCGAATGTGAGAAGAAATGGGGGTGGATTTTTTTGTACACAAATATGGCGATCAAATAAGCCGATCTGATCGGCCCGTGGCACTTTAAAGGTTGTATTCGTAAAGCCGATTTAATCGGCCCATGGCACTGAAAGAGTTAAATAGTTCTTCTTCTTTATGCATTTTTAAACTGTGCTCTCCTGCGCCCCCTATAGACCACCTACCACTGTTCGTCAGTATGGGCCATGTTGACTGATGTCAGGTTTACCAAATATGGAATGACTTCTCGTGTCATCTCGCGATAATAAATAAACAAATCATCGCATTTGTGATTTAATGGAAAAACCGACATTACACACTTCTGTTTTTTCCACATTTAGTAAATATCGGTAATGTTTTGCACATACATATTCTCCTGAGACCCAGCAATGCATTTTTGTCTTCTGTAGTGGACAAGAGTTTCACAGCTTTACTTAAAAAAAGTCAACCGGTAAGGATATTCTATATTTTTCATAACCTTCACCAAGTGAAACGGCAGAGGTTCTGTTTTCATCGAGGTTTGTCTGTTTGTGTTAGCAAGATAACTCAAAAAGTTATGGAGGGATTTTCAGGAAATACTGACACTGGCACAAGGAACAAATGATTACATTTTGGTGGTGATCCGGGGGGGGGGGGGGGGGGGGGTGATCTGCTTTGGCAGAGGTCTGCGCTCTCTGAGCGCTTTCTAGTTTTTCTTTTATCTGCACATCATAAACAGCAAGAGGAAAAAAAAAACAAAACAAACATTCAAACAACTGACATCATTGTGCAGGAGAGAAGCCGAAAAAGAAAAAAATTCCATATGATATAACTGAAATAATATTTAAAGTAAATATAATAGAAATACAAATCAATTACAAATCATCAAATACATATATGTCAGTGGTTCCAACCTTTTTTGGTTCATGACCCCATTTTAACTTCAGAAATTTCTGATGACCCCAGACATTCAAAACAGACCATTTCTTTGCTCAAATTAATTTGTTTTTGGTCATGTAATAGTTTGTTATACTATGTTTCAAATAAACGTTAGTTTTAGAGGACATTTAGTCTATATAATGTCTCTTATTGTGGACATTTAGTCTATATAATGTCTCTTATTGTGGACATTTAGTCTATATAATGTCTCTTATTGTGGACATTTAGTCTATATAATGTCTCTTATTGTGGACATTTAGTCTATATAATGTCTATAATTGTGGACATTTAGTCTGTATAATGTCTGTTATTGTGGACATTTAGTCTATATAATGTCTCTTATTGTGGACATTTAGTCTATATAATGTCTCTTATTGTGGACATTTAGTCTATATAATGTCTGTTATTGTGGATATTTAGTCTATATAATGTCTATTATTGTGGACATTTAGTCTATATAATGTCTGTTATTGTGGACATTTAGTCTATACAATATCTATTATTGTGGACATTTAGTCTATAGAATGTCTATTATTGTGGACATTTAGTCTATATAATGTCTGTTATTGGATATTTAGTCTATATAATGTCTGTTATTGTGGACATTTAGTCTGTATAATGTCTGTTATTGTGGACATTTAGTCTATATAATGTCTATAATTGTGGACATTTAGTCTATATAATGTCTATATTGTGGACATTTAGTCTGTATAATGTCTATTATTGTGGACATTTAGTCTATATAATGTCTATTATTGTGGACATTTAGTCTGTATAATGTCTGTTATTGTGGACATTTAGTCTGTATAATGTCTGTTATTGTGGACATTTGGTCTATATAATGTCTATTATTGTGGACATTTAGTCTATATAATGTCTATAATTGTGGACATTTAGTCTGTATAATGTCTATAATTGTGGACATTTAGTCTGTATAATGTCTATAATTGTGGACATTTAGTCTGTATAATGTCTGTTATTGCGGACATTTAGTCTATATAATGTCTATAATTGTGGACATTTAGTCTGTATAATGTCTATTATTGTGGACATTTAGTCTATATAATGTCTGTTATTGTGGACATTTAGTCTATATAATGTCTATAATTGTGGACATTTAGTCTGTATAATGTCTGTTATTGTGGACATTTAGTCTATATAATGTCTGTTATTGTGGACATTTAGTCTATATAATGTCTATAATTGTGGACATTTAGTCTGTATAATGTCTGTTATTGTGGACATTTAGTCATATAATGTCTATAATTGTGGACATTTAGTCTATATAATGTCTATATGTGGACATTTAGTCTGTATAATGTCTATAATTGTGGACATTTAGTCTGTATAATATCTATTGTGGACATTTAGTCTATATAATGTCTATAATTGTGGACATTTAGTCTGTATAATGTCTGTTATTGTGGACATTTAGTCTATATAATGTCTATAATTGTGGACATTTAGTCTATAATGTCTATAATTGTGGACATTTAGTCTATATAATGTCTATAATTGTGGACATTTAGTCTGTATAATGTCTGTTTGTGGACATTTAGTCTATATAATGTCTATAATTGTGGACATTTAGTCTATATAATGTCTATAATTGTGGACATTTAGTCTATATAATGTCTATAATTGTGGACATTTAGTCTATATAATGTCTATAATTGTGGACATTTAGTCTATAATGTCTGTTATTGTGGACATTTAGTCTATATAATGTCTATAATTGTGGACATTTAGTGTATAATGTCTGTTATTGGCATTTAGTCTGTATAATGTCTGTTATTGTGGACATTTGTCTATATAATGTCTATTATTGTGGACATTTAGTCTATATAATGTCTATATTGTGGACATTTAGTCTGTATAATGTCTATTGTGGACATTTAGTCTGTATAATGTCTATAATTGTGGACATTTAGTCTGTATAATGTCTGTTATTGTGGACATTTAGTCGTATAATGTCTTAATTGTGGACATTTAGTCTATAATGTCTATATTGTGGACATTTAGTCTATATAATGTCTATAATTGTGGACATTTAGTCTATATAATGTCTATAATTGTGGACATTTAGTCTGTATAATGTCTGTATTGTGGACATTTAGTCTATATAATGTCTATAATTGTGGACATTTAGTCTGTATAATGTCTATTATTGTGGACATTTAGTCTATAATGTCTATTGTGGACATTTAGTCTGTATATATCTATAATTGTGGACATTTAGTCTATATAATGTCTATATATTGTGGACATTTAGTCTGTATAATGTCTGTTATTGTGGACATTTAGTCTATATAATGTCTATAATTGTGGACATTTAGTCTATAATGTCTATAATTGTGGACATTTAGTCTATAAATGTCTATAATTGTGGACATTTAGTCTGTATAATGTCTGTTATTGTGGACATTTAGTCTATATAATGTCTATAATTGTGGACATTTAGTCTATATAATGTCTATAATTGTGGACATTTAGTCTATATAATGTCTATAATTGTGGACATTTAGTCTATATAATGTCTATAATTGTGGACATTTAGTCTGTATAATGTCTGTTATTGTGGACATTTAGTCTATATAATGTCTATTATTGTGGACATTTAGTCTGTATAATGTCTGTTATTGTGGACATTTAGTCTGTATAATGTCTGTTATTGTGGACATTTGGTCTATATGTCTATTATTGTGGACATTTAGTCTATATAATGTCTATAATTGTGGACATTTAGTCTGTATAATGTCTATAATTGTGGACATTTAGTCTGTATAATGTCTATAATTGTGGACATTTAGTCTGTATAATGTCTTTGTGTGGACATTTAGTCTGTATAATGTCTATAATTGTGGACATTTAGTCTATATATGTCTATAATTGTGGACATTTAGTCTGTATAATGTCTATTATTGTGGACATTTAGTCTATATATGTCTGTTATTGTGGACATTTAGTCTATATAATGTCTATAATTGTGGACATTTAGTCTGTATAATGTCTGTTATTGTGGACATTTAGTCTATAGTCTGTTATTGTGGACATTTAGTCTATATAATGTCTATAATTGTGGACATTTAGTCTGTATAATGTCTATAATTGTGGACATTTAGTCTATATATGTCTATATTGTGGACATTTAGTCTGTATAATGTCTGTTATTGTGGACATTTAGTCTATATAATGTCTATAATTGTGGACATTTAGTCTATATAATGTCTATATTGTGGACATTTAGTCTATATAATGTCTATAATTGTGGACATTTAGTCTATTAATGTCTATAATTGTGGACATTTAGTCTGTATAATGTCTGTTATTGTGGACATTTAGTCTATATAATGTCTATATTTGTGGACATTTAGTCTATAATGTCTTATTGTGGACATTTAGTCTGTATAATGTCTGTTATTGTGGACATTTGTCTATATAATGTCTATATTGTGGACATTTAGTCTATATTGTCTATAATTGTGGACATTTAGTCTGTATAATGTCTATAATTGTGGACATTTAGTCTGTATAATGTCTATAATTGTGGACATTTAGTCTATATGTCTATTTGTGGACATTTAGTCTGTATAATGTCTATATTGTGGACATTTAGTCTATATAATGTCTGTTATTGTGGACATTTAGTCTATATAATGTCTATAATTGTGGACATTTAGTCTGTATAATGTCTATTACTGTGGACATTTAGTCTATATAATGTCTGTATTGTGGACATTTAGTCTATATAATGTCTATAATGTGGACATTTAGTCTGTATAATGTCTATTACTGTGGACATTTAGTCATATAATGTCTATATTGTGGACATTTAGTCTATATAATATCTATAATTGTGGACATTTAGTCTATATAATGTCTATAATTGTGGACATTTAGTCTGTATAATGTCTGTTATTGTGGACATTTAGTCTATATAATGTCTATAATTGTGGACATTTAGTCTGTATAATGTCTATTATTGTGGACATTTAGACTAAATGTCTATAATTGTGGACATTTAGTCTGTATAATGTCTATAATTGTGGACATTTAGTCTATATAATGTCTATAATTGTGGACATTTAGTCTGTATAATGTCTGTTATTGTGGACATTTAGTCTATATAATGTCTATAATTGTGGACATTTAGTCTATATAATGTCTATAATTGTGGACATTTAGTCTATAATGTCTATAATTGTGGACATTTAGTCTATATAATGTCTATAATTGTGGACATTTAGTCTGTATAATGTCTGTATTGTGGACATTTAGTCTATATAATGTCTATAATTGTGACATTTAGTCTATATGTCTATAATTGTGGACATTTAGTCTATATAATGTCTATATTGTGGACATTTAGTCTATATAATGTCTATAATGTGGACATTTAGTCTGTATAATGTCTGTTATTGTGGACATTTAGTCTATATAATGTCTATAATTGTGGACATTTAGTCTATATAATCTATTATGTGGACATTTAGTCTATATAATGTCTATAATTGTGGACATTTAGTCTATAAATATCTATTTTGTGGACATTTAGTCTATATAAGTCTATAATTGTGGACATTTAGTCTATATAATGTCTATAATTGTGGACATTTAGTCTATATAATGTCTATAATTGTGGACATTTAGTCTGTATAATGTCTGTTATTGTGGACATTTAGTCTATATAATGTCTATATTGTGGACATTTAGTCTGTATAATGTCTGTTATTGTGGACATTTAGTCTATATAATGTCTGTTATTGTGGACATTTAGTCTATATAATGTCTATAATTGTGGACATTTAGTCTGTATAATGTCTATAATTGTGGACATTTAGTCTATATAATGTCTATAATGTGGACATTTAGTCTGTATAATGTCTGTTATTGTGGACATTTTCTATAATGTCTATAATTGTGGACATTTAGTCTATATAATGTCTATAATTGTGGACATTTAGTCTATATAATGTCTATAATTGTGGACATTTAGTCTATATAATGTCTATAATTGTGGACATTTAGTCTGTATAATGTCTGTTATTGTGGACATTTAGTCTATATAATGTCTATTATTGTGGACATTTAGTCTGTATAATGTCTATTATGTGGACATTTAGTCTGTATAATGTCTGTTATTGTGGACATTTGTCTATATAATGTCTATTATTGTGGACATTTAGTCTATAATCTATATTGTGGACATTTAGTCTGTATAATGTCTATAATTGTGGACATTTAGTCTGTATAATGTCTATAATTGTGGACATTTAGTCTGTATAATGTCTATTTGTGGACATTTAGTCTATATAATTCTATAATGTGGACATTTAGTCTGTATAATGTCTATTATTGTGGACATTTAGTCTATATAATGTCTGTTATTGTGGACATTTAGTCTATATAATGTCTATATTGTGGACATTTAGTCTGTATAATGTCTGTTATTGTGGACATTTAGTCTATATAATGTCTGTTATTGTGGACATTTAGTCTATATAATGTCTATTTGGACATTTAGTCTGTATAATGTCTATTACTGTGGACATTTAGTCATATAATGTCTATATTGTGGACATTTAGTCTATATAATATCTATAATTGTGGACATTTAGTCTATATAATGTCTATAATTGTGGACATTTAGTCTGTATAATGTCTTTATTGTGGACATTTAGTCTATATAATGTCTATAATGTGGACATTTAGTCTGTATAATGTCTATTTTGGACATTTAGTCTGTATAATGTCTATAATGTGGACATTTAGTCTGTATAATATCTATAATTGTGGACATTAGTCTATATAATGTCTATAATTGTGGACATTTAGTCTGTATAATGTCTGTTATTGTGGACATTTAGTCTATATAATGTCTATAATTGTGGACATTTAGTCTATATAATGTCTATAATTGTGGACATTTAGTCTATATAATGTCTATAATTGTGGACATTTAGTCTATATAATGTCATAATTGTGGACATTTAGTCTGTATAATGTCTGTTATTGTGGACATTTAGTCTATATAATGTCTATAATTGGGACATTTAGTCTATATAATGTCTATAATTGTGGACATTTAGTCTATATAATGTCTAAATTGTGGACATTTAGTCTATATAATGTCTATAATTGTGGACATTTAGTCTGTATAATGTCTGTATTGTGGACATTTAGTCTATATAATGTCTGTTATTGTGGACATTTAGTCTATATAATGTCTGTTATTGTGGACATTTAGTCTGTATAATGTCTGTTATTGTGGACATTTAGTCTGTATAATGTCTGTTATTGTGGACATTTAGTCTATATAATCTATAATTGTGGACATTTAGTCTATATAATGTCTATAATTGTGGACAGAGGCAGTAAATGCAGGTGTAGATTACACGGTCAGCAATTCCAGTCAGTCCAGCTGGGATTACAAGGAGGACAATGATACTGAACAAACAAGGAAGTTTGAATGAATAAATACACACTGGCCACAATGAACATTTGAAATAGGAGCAGAAGCACAGTGCTTCAGTTTCAGCCTCAGAGTTTGTCATGTCTTTTATGGACTGTGATTGTCTTTGTCAACTCAACACATATTTTATTAGTAAGTTGTTGTTTTTTTGTTTTTTTCATCAGTTATAAATTTCAGGTGACCCCATTTGAATACAGGTGACCCCACGTGGGGTCCTGACCCCAAGGTTAAAAACACTGATATATCTCTAAATGTTTTTTAAATGTATCTGAAAACAAAACTGTTGCATGATGATGTTCCCATTGAAGGCTCTTATTTCATGTGAACTGGTGCCAGTGTTTCGTCCCTGGTGACAGGAGGGTACGTCCCACACAAAGCCACTCGTGTCAGTGTGAACATGCCTGGGTCTTTTTCCTGTTAATGTGTGGAATGCACTTGAAGTGGACGTCTGCTTTATTAATGATAATGAAACCCCATGAATAGTTGAGTCCAGCGGTTCCAGCGGTGCCGCTCCTCAGGCAGGTCCACACTGCAGGCTATCGCACACAGACGCACACTTCCACCACATCAGCTGTTTTCTGCTGCTCGCCTTTTCTTAATGAGGACACCGATATCATCCGCAGGTGTCACCGGCTCATGCTTAGAGCCTCCAGGCTGCGTGGCCGTGAACACACCACCTTCTCCTGGCAGATCCAGCGCTTTAATGTGAGAAGCGTGGCTGGGTAAAACTGCAGGTCAGCGCTTTGGCATTCCTCCAGTCTAAGTAATGATGACAGCCTTTGGGCTAATGCTCCCAGGATTATCTGGGGTTATTTCCACTGTCAAATGCATTCTTTAAAAAACAGGCTTTTTGCCAGTGCCCGGCCTTCCGGTCGAGCTCCTCGTGCATGCTGCCCCTACATGAGCTGTCTGTAACAATGCACCCGTGTCTATCTGTCTCCCTCTACTTCTGAAAAATGAGTTAATTATCAGGTGCCTTCGAGGAGGCTCTGGATTTTTTTCCATTCTTTTGGGTTTTCCTCTCACACACACTCTGCACGTCAACACAGTGAGCTGGAATTCAAAGCACAAGGCTCTATTACAGGCCGCTCTAAGAAGATTAACTCCGAAATATTTCACACAATCATTTCACCTCCAGAATAGTTCAACTTTTAGTTTTAACAGCGGCTGCTCGCAGACAGAATAGGGTACAGATTCTTTCTTTTTTTCCTTCCTGTTCTGCTTCACATTCACCCAGCAGCTGTCACTTAATAGAGCAGACATCCAGGAACACCTGCAGAACTGGGATGTGCTGTAGGCCACACACAACACCATTAAAACAGTTACAAGTCCGTTCTGATTCATGTGGGTTTTGATTTGAGCAAAAAGGTCATGTGTAGGTTTAAGGATAAACCAAGGTTTTAACCCTTAAAAACCCAAACATCCACCTCCGACCACAACCACCTACTGATCTGAACTGTTTAACACCTGCTCATCCACTAATCCTATCAATACCTGTCAATACCTGCTGTCAAATACAGTTCTTCATCTTTTCATGGTCATCAGATATGACCCATTTGGACGTTCAGATGCTCTAGTTACCGTGGAAACACCGTCATCTTCTACAGCACTGATTGACCGGTAAAACCCATGGAGTTGAATTAATGACAGTGGATGGACACACGGGGTTATGTATGTTACATAATAAATAAAATTAACAAAAATTAATAAAACGTGTACAAAACAATAAATAACAGAGAAAAAATTTGACTAAAATAAAGTAAAAAAAGAATAAAGTACACAACAAAATGAACAAAAACAGCCAAAGTCATCAATACAATTAACAGAATATATAATAATAATTAATCAAGAAAATAAAATATGACCAAAGAAATCAAATATTGGGTCCAAAACTAGGACCCAAATCTGGACATTAAATGTGCCTAGGTGTCTGCATTAGCTGTGTAAACATGTGTAAATGCTCTTCTACAGACTCTAAATACAGACACTGTGTTCAGTGTGTGGATCCCAGTGGTTTTTCTAATCCACATGTGGGTTGTTCATCAGTCTCAGTCCATTCCAGGTTTGGGGTGGAACCTATCGTGTCCACTTGTGTTACATACAGAACCTGTACATTTAAATGCATATAAATCATGACCGATTTTTCAACAGTGGTCCTTTTTGTCAACACTCTGCCTTGCATGATTAGTTCAATTCCCAAAATGCACCTGTGAGAGAATAAAGAATATAACAAAAAAATAGTCGTGCGTAACTTTTGTGTCCTTTTGACCGTGTTACATGCGGATTTTTTATTAAAAATCGTGTAAAATAATATAAAATGTGTTTTATCTGAAACTAGTTCCTCTTTTATCTCAGTAAGTTTTATTTTTCAAACAGACCCACAGCGCTTCCAAACCTGCTTCAGAACATTCGTTTAAATCTGGTTTGAATTTTAGTCCCATGTCCTGTTTTTAGGACCAGTTTC
>NC_043957.1:902172-912172 GCF_902148855.1 Sphaeramia orbicularis
GACACAAAATGACAAAGATATGGAAAGAAATCGATTTCGCACCAATCTGCGTTGACAAAGATGAAAACGAAGGGAATTTATCCAAATTTATCTGTTTTTGTTAGTTTTATAAACACACATACAGTTTCAGTTAGTTATGTTTCTTTTTTTTCCTTTTAATTATAGTTTTTTATTTATTTCAGTTAATGAAATGTTTTACAGTTCTAGTTAGCTTACAGCCGACAGGCCGTAGCTGTTGTCGTCATCAGCGCTGTCGTCGTTCGTTACAAAAATTTCAATCGTCTTCTTCTCTGAAACTACAATTCCGGTTGACTTCAAACCAAGGTTATAATAGTTTTTGGATTTTTTAATTATAGTTTAGTTTTAATTAGTTTTGACTTTTTTTCTCTTATTCAGTTAGTTTAATTAGTTTTTTAGAGCAGGTTTCTTAGTTTTTATTAGTTATCGTTTTTTTTCTGAATGCTTAGTTTTAGTTTAGTTTAGTTTTAGTATTAGTTTTAGTTATTTCATATATTTTATCTTCCTCATCATCTATCAAAGAAATAGTGAGGCGTGGAGATGGGTTACCCTGGACACTTTATTTGGGGTGGGGTTAGGGCTCATGGACTGAGCAGAGACACAGTGTACCGTACAATGTATAAATTCACTATAGCATGTTAGGGGGGGGTGCAATCCATACACAACGTCACTTACGTGAAACAATGCGAAGATGTGCAAAGCATGACAGGAGATGCACAAAGCAGCCAGAAGTTAAAGCAGACAGAACATATATAACCACTAACCAGCAGTTAAAGCAGATAGAAACATATAACCAGCTAACCAGCAGTTAAAGCAGATAGAAACATATTTAACCAGCTAACAGCAGTTAAAGCAGATAGAACATATATAAACCAGCTAACCAGCAGTTAAAGCAGATAGGACATATTATAAACCAGCTAACCAGCAGTTAAAGCATAGGCACATATATAAACCAGCTAACCACAGTTAAAGCGATAGAAACATATATAAACCAGCTAACCACATTAAAGCAGACAGAACTATATAACCAGCTAACCAGCAGTTAAAGCATACAGAAACATATATAACCAGCTAACCAGCAGTTAAAGCAGACAGAAACATATATAAACCACTTATAAACATATATAACCCAGTTCCTCATCATAACCACCTTAGCATCTCTCATATCTTAATCATCTCCAGTTCCATTATTATCCAACTTGCTTCAGTTCAGTTCAGCTAGCTGTAGCTAGTACATCAATGTTTTTAACATTCTAACAGGTTCCATACCTCTGTAATTGGATTAGTTTTTCATCCTCCCTCTTTTCTCCTCTTCTAAACTGTGCAGTTCAGGGCTTTGGAAGGCCTTTTCATGGTGATAAACTCTCCAGTTTTAACCTGGATGCTAGTCCTGTCTGACTCTGCCTTTGCTCAGCTCTGTCTCTGTCACTCACGCACACACACGGTACGCCAAAAAAAAAAAAAACTACCCATGTATCACTCCAGTAAACCCCAGACAGGACTGTGCTGCTGTGTCCCAGCTTTAGTCTGTAGTTCCAGGTAGAGTTAGGACCAAAGACCACTGGAACCACCAGTGAGCAGACATGACAGACTGTGTAGTGTCGTATGGTGTCACCAGCTCAAACTGCTGGGCCAGAAATTAATTTCATATCAATCCGACATTGACAGAGACGAAAACGAAGGGAATTGTATCCATAATTTTTATAACGTTTAGTTAGTTTTGTAAGCTCACTATACAGTTTCAGTTAGTTATCGTTTTTTTCTTTAATTAGAGTTTTTTTTAATTTCAGTTTAACGAAAATGTTTTTTTCATTTTAGTTTTTCGTCATTCGTTCGTTTTCGTTAACGTAATAACCTTGCTTCAAACTTGGTCTACAGCTTCTGTAGGATGATGTCAACACAAGGGATTGAATTATTTGGATCTGGATCTGATTCTGGATTTGGTGCCACTTTGAAAAATGTCCCCATTCTAACAGATAGGAATGGATTGATCCAGTAAATCAGTATCAGTGATATCAAGTGTGAATTTGAATTTTGTACAGATCTGATTGAATATGAGAAAACATGGACTTTCTGTAATAGAATAAATACACAGAACTGGGGCAGAAGAAATGGATCTGGATACATTTAACCACAGCTTTGAATTTGGACGCTAAGATACAGGACACTGGTCCGATTTTTTTTTTGTCATTTCGTTGGTTTTCGTTAACGATAATACCCTTGTCTGGTCTAATGATGGACACCTGTCACCTCCAGCAGCTCTACTCCATGTGCATATGGAGTTTCCTCCCAGTCTCACTGTGTGCACAGATCTGAAGCCTGGTGTGGAATTCACGCTGTTTCTAATCCCTTCTCTGCAGATCGCCCACTGTTAGCGTTCCCAACACCTCGCTCCCCGGGTTCATGTTTTATCACACCCCCCCCCTCGATGCTGCACACCCTGCATGTAGCTGCGTGAGGTGGATGGAGCACTGGGAATAATAGCAGTGAAGGAATCTCTCTGTCATGCACAGAGGACACTGGGGTTTGGTATAAAGACAAGGACGCAGATGTCCTCAGCTGCTGCTTAAAGGACAACAAGTGAAGAAAAGACGAGTAGAGAGGAAAAGACACATGAGCTGAAACGGTGGAATAACCCAACACATGAAACATTACCAGAACCCAACTAGTCATAGTATGTTCTCTCTCTGTCTTTTGCTTGGGGCCAGGCGTAACGCTGACTGTTGAAATTCATGGAATATCTAAGAGAACCAGGGCTAGAAAAGTAAAGAAGAGTCTTCGTTCTCCCTGGAGGGAAAAGAAGAGGATGAGGATGAAGAAAAAGGAAACAGAGCGCAGAGTAAGGAGGACATAAAATGCAAATCCAATGAAAAACTGTAAAAAGTAGAGGTTATGTACGGACACATTTAGGATTACTAGAAAGCATTCATGATGTGAAGACCTCTGCACACCACAACAGGAGCAGCAGATAGACACTCCCACTGGCTTCATGGAGGACAGCATTCACACAGCGTTATGCTTTTTAGTACCATTCAGTCTGGACGTCCATGGTCTAAACATGCATCAGATAAAACTGGGAAGGAACTGAGGACAAATCTCAACATACAGAGTTTATAATAATTAAAAAAAAAAAAAAGATAATAAAGCAGGTTAACCTTAACCTTAAAGAAGTGATATTTGTCTTTTTCTTAATAAATTCTTCCTTTTCCCCTCATGTCCCTGTGGCCTATATAAACTGTAAATGCGCTGCTTGGCTCTGAGTTCTTCTTCATTCAGCTCCACAGGTCCGTCTGCAACACTGTTTCTGACTAATGACACCACCAAAGGGGTTTGGAGCGCTGGGCCCTTTAAATGCACAGGAGACACTTCAGCCCCGCCCCCTCCAGGTGATGGCTGTGCTGCTCTGTGCAATCACAATAGCTCCTGGTGGGGTAAACGTGTCTGGTCATTAAAAAAAATGTTTCAATTCAATTCACACAAAAAAGTAAAAAGCACGTGCAAGAATCCCAACTGAAAAAACAGCCATAAATGTAAAACATCCTGAACTGTTAGTTTGTAGTGCATTACTCTGACAGATCAAAACTGGACTGAACCTGTCACCCAGGCTTTTTCCATGATCGTTATCTCTGAAGTGCATGTAAACACATCACATCTGATTACAGCAGTTATTGAATGACTCCCATTACTGGATTTTTCTGGTCATGTAAACGGGCTCACTGATGCTACGTCACTCTGGACAGTAATGGCTGCTCCCCATACCCCCCCCACACACAAAATTCACATAATAAAAGGTCCAGTGTGGTGCATTTATGGTGATTTTTTTAACTGAATTTGCGCCTCTGTGCTATGGGGTGCCGTAAAGGGGGGGGGGGGGGGGGGGGGGGGGGGGGGGGGGGGTGGTAAACATGACAAATTCATGGGCCCAGCATTTGCAGGGTCCAGTGATGTATAAGGTTAGAAGTTGTGAAAATTGAGTGTAAGCTCCGCATAGAGTCGAATGTTCAAAGTTATGTTTTACTTTTGTTTTCATGCCTGTTGTGGTTGTTGTGAAACACACCTCTATACCTCCAGTTGTTACAGTACATTGACACATTTGTTTTGGATAGAAATATTTTCATCATTTCATGTTTTTTTTGCACTAACAAATTGTCATTGTCATTATTTCTAGGTTATCCTGCTATTATTTGACTGGTCCGGCCCACTGCAGATCACTGGGCTGGATGTGGAACCTGAAAGAACAGGAGTTTGAGAACCCTGCCTTAAAGCAAATCAAGAGATGTTGGAGGAAATGAGAACTCTGCCCACGTCTGTGAGCACAGACTTCAGACTGGAGAACATGTTACCCAGGATACAGTTCAGTTACTCACAGGTGTTGTCAGACAGGTACGAGGTTCAGATTCAGTTCCTGATCACTGTTCAGACCCTCAAACACAACTCCACTACTCTACTGTGTGTTGTGTGTGTGTGTGTGTGTGTGTGTGTGTTGACAGAAGCTTTGAAAAGATGCTTCTCTTCTCCACGACAGCAGGAAACGGGCCCTCCTGCAGCTTTGTGGACTGTCCATCATTATCAAGGCATAGTTTGTTTTGTTTTTTTAATTTTTTCTTTCCACTTCAGATATTTCATCTGATGTCTGTGAAAAAGATCTGCAGACTCGCTGATGTCTGCTCCATCTGAAGTTTGGGGGGGGCACTCTGCATGTTTATGGTGTTTCAGAAAAAAACAAAAAAAAAAAACCGGACCAGTGTCCCTGTATCTTAGCGTCCAAATTCAAAGCTGTGTTAATGTATCCAGATCCATTTCTTCTGCCCCAGTTCTGTGTATTATTCTATTACAGAAATAGTCCATGTTCTGCTCATATTCAATCAGATCTGTACAAATTCAAATTCCCACTTGATATCACTGATACTGATTTATTGGATCAATCCACTTCCTATCTGTTAGAATGGGGAAATGTTTCAAAGTGGCAACAAATCCAGAATCAATCCAGATCCAAATAATTTCACTAACTTTTGTTGACATCATCATACAGAAGCTGTAGACCAAGTTTGAAGTCAATCAGAACTGGAGTTTCAGAGAAGAAGACGATTGAAAGTTTTGTAACGGACAGACGACATTAGTTTACGTTCTGTCGGCCGTAAACTGAAAACTAAGAAAACTAAACATTAAAAAAGCTGGACTGTTTGAGTTCCTTAGGGGATTCAGACCTACTTCGTCGGTCCATCTGAAACAGACCACAGTTTGTCTCCCCAGAAATTCTCGACTTTTTTTTTTAGTGTGAATACAAACGTGAACTCTGACTGGAATCAATAAGTCCAATCAAAAGTTCAACCAAATCAAACTTCCAACGGACTCTGGGCCGGTTCACCTGTGCTGTGAATATAACCGGCCTCCAGCCAAAACAAACCAAGGACCCGTGTGGTCAGGTCCACATCATCACACCTGCTCAGAATGACTGTTCTTGACAGTTCACATTATTTTCATAAATTTGTGTCTGTAACAATAGAAACATGTTCTGAAACGATAACTGCGTACCATGGGTCACCTTGAACTTCCCAAACCAAAAACAAATCGACTGAAAAATCCTGTCATTTACGTGGCCTCCAGTCTATGGAATATGTGACCTTTATACATCAAACATTCAATTTATATTCATTCACAAAACACTCAACAGGAACTACTCAAGGGAATACAGGGATGCACATGATTGTTTGGACTGTCACAGTCCAAGCTGCAAAAAGTGTCATGAGAATGCGATCCGACCCAAACCAAAGAATCCAGTCCACATTTGATCTGAATCAAAAGCGGACCACAGGACCGTCCACTGTAAATGTTCCGTCACAGGTTCTCTAGGACACAGGTGGCCGACATTCAGCCCATGGACCAAAACCGCTCCGCCAACCGTCCCATCCGGCCCATGGGATGAATTTATGAAATGCAAAAATTCTGCTTAAGAATTAACATCAGTGGTGTCAGAATCCTTTTAATTCAGGTTCCACATACGGACCAATCTGATCTGAAGTGGATCAAACCAGTAAAATACTATAATAATAACCAATAAATAATGGAAACTGCACTTTTTTCTCTTAGTTTTAGTGTAATAAGTACATTTACATGAAAATGTTGACATTTACCAACTATCCTTTAACAAAAACATGTGAATAACCTGAACAAAATGAACATGAAACATGTCTGATGGGAAATCAGTGCAATTTTATCAATATTATAGCGTTCTAATGTTTTTTTGTGTATTTAATCGTAATAAGTTGTAATGAGGGATAATAATGTTTAAAACTGCACTTAGTTTTCTGAAGACATTTCAGTTTATTCATTTTATCATATTTTAAGAGAACTTTCTAGATATAAACATTTTCATGGTGTCATTGTACTTTTTTCACTGGTCCGACCCATTGAGATCAGACTGGGCTGAGTGTGGAACTGGACTAAAACGACTCGGACAGCCCGTTCAGTTTGTGCTGTTTTTTTCTTCTGTACTATCAGTAAACACAAAAATCTAACAGCAACTGAATGATCTTTAAATGAATACTTTTATGCACGTTTGAAGTTACTGTTCAGTGTTGAACTTGTGCATTCCTCAGTATGTAGCAGCTCATGTGTATATAATCACAAATTCTCCATAAAGATCCAAGTGTTTTTTCAGTCAGAGATCTGAGAATGACTTCTGATCCCAGTCATTTAACATTCACGCAGTTGAATACACACATGACGTCCCTCTGCCTCAGCTTTGGGTCAAGAACGTACATGAAACCTTGAAATGTACGTGTTTTGGTCGATGTTATGACACAGCAGATACGAGTACAGCCTTTCATCCTCTTAAGATGGAAAATAAAACCTCCAACAGAGTCCACATCAATAGATATCACTTCAATAGTGAAATAAGTACGACTTCTCTTTCTGGCAGTTCATCATCACAAAAAGCAAAAAAACATTGAAAGGAAAATGAAGCCAGAATGAAGAGCTTTTGTGTGAGACACAAAGACGAGGCAGTGAACAGGAGCTGACGTACACATGCACTAACCAAGAGGGGGCGCTACAGAGTGTGTTCTGACGTACACATGCACTAACCAGAGGGGGCGCTACAGATGTTTCTGACGTACACATGCACTAACCAGAGGGGCGCTACAGATGTTTTGTTCTGACGTACACATGCACTAACCAGAGGGGGCGCTACAGATGTGTTCTGACGTACACATGCACTAACCAGAGGGCGCTACAGAGTGTGTTCTGACGTACACATGCACTAACCATAGGGGGCGCTACAGAGTGTGTTCTGACGTACACATGCACTAACCAGAGGGGCGCTACAGAGTGTTTTCTGACGTACACATGCACTAACCAGAGGGGGCGCTACAGAGTGTTCTCTGACGTACACATGCACTAACCAGAGGGGCGCTACAGAGTTCTCTGACGTACACATGCACTAACCAGAGGGGGCGCTACAGATGTGTTCTGACGTACACATGCACTAACCAGAGGGGCGCTACAGAGTTTGTTCTGACGTACACATGCACTAACCAGAGGGGGCGCTACAGAGTGTTTTCTGACGTACACATGCACTAACCAGAGGGGGCGCTACAGAGTGTTCTCTGACGTACACATGCACTAACCAGAGGGGGCTCTACAGAGTGTTTTCTGACGTACACATGCACTAACCAGAGGGGGCGCTACAGAGTGTTTTCTGACGTACACATGCACTAACCAGAGGGGCGCTACAGAGTGTTCTCTGACGTACACATGCACTAACCAGAGGGGCGCTACAGAGTGTTCTCTGACGTACACATGCACTAACCAGAGGGGCGCTACAGAGTGTTTTCTGACGTACACATGCACTAACCAGAGGGGGCGCTATAGAGTGTTTTCTGACGTACACTGCACTAACCAGAGGGGCGCTACAGAGTGTTTTCTGACGTACACATGCACTAACCAGAGGGGCGCTATAGAGTGTTTTCTGACGTACACATGCACTAACCAGAGGGGGCGCTACAGAGTGTTTTCTGACGTACACATGCACTAACCAGAGGGGGCGCTACAGAGTGTTCTTTGACGTACACATGCCTACCAGGGGGCGCTACAGAGTGTTTTCTGACGTACACATGCACTAACCAGAGGGGGCTACAGAGTGTTTCTGACGTACACATGCACTAACCAGAGGGACGCTACAGAGTGTGTTCTGACGTACACATGCACTAACCAGGGACGCTACAGAGTGTGTTCTGACGTACACATGCACTAACCAGAGGGGCGCTACAGAGTGTGTTTCTGACGTACACATGCACTAACCAGAGGGGGCGCTACAGAGTGTGTTCTGACACACATGCACTAACCAGAGGGGGCGCTACAGAGTGTTCTCTGACGTACACATGCACTAACCAGAGGGGGCGCTACAGAGTGTTTTCTGACGTACACATGCACTAACCAGAGGGGACCTACAGAGTGTTTGACGTACACATGCACTAACCAAGGGGCGCTACAGAGTGTGTTCTGACTACACATGCACTAACCAGAGGGGGCGCTACAGAGTGTGTTCTTCGTACACATGCACTAACCAGAGGGGCGCTACAGAGTGTTTTCTGACGTACACATGCACTAACCAGAGGGGGCTACAGAGTGTTCTCTGACGTACACATGCACTAACCAGAGGGGGCGCTACAGAGTGTTTTCTGACGTACACATGCACTAACCAGAGGGGCGCTACAGAGTGTTTTCCGACGTACACATGCACTAACCAGAGGGGCGCTACAGAGGTGTTCTGACGTACACATGCACTAACCAGAGGGGGCGCTACAGAGTGTTCTCTGACGTACACATGCACTAACCAGAGGGGCGCTACAGAGTGTTTTCTGACGTACACATGCACTAACCAGAGGGGGCGCTATAGAGTGTTTTCTGACGTACACATGCACTAACCAGAGGGGGCTATAGAGTGTTTTCTGACGTACACATGCACTAACCAAGGGGCACTACAGAGTGTTTTTCTGACGTACACATGCACTAACCAGATGGGGCGCTACAGAGTGTTTTCTGACGTACCATGCACTAACCAGAGGGGCGCTACGAGTGTTTTCTGACGTACACATGCACTAACCAGAGGGGGCGCTATAGAGTGTTTTCTGACGTACACATGCACTAACCAGAGGGGGCGCTACAGAGTGTTTTCTGATGTACACATGCACTAACCAGAGGGGGCGCTACAGAGTGTTTCCTGACGTACACATGCACTAACCAGAGGGGGCTATAGAGTGTTTTCTGACGTACACATGCACTAACCAGAGGGGGCGCTATAGAGTGTTTCCTGAGCTCTGTCCACGTTTCAGTGCCATTCACACAGGTTTTCAGCTCCTTATAGTAGATGTCATGTATGCATCCTGTCAAACTGTCAGTGGAAACAAAAGGCTTCATTCTGTCACAGCTGCAACACATTTCACTCAATAAAAGGTGCAAATATATTCTGACATATGATTCTGTTTCTGGAGTCAAACAAAGTGTTTCCAAGAGAAAAGCTCCAAGCACTGGACATCAAGGTTCGGATAGTTCTGGATTTTTTCATTCGAGTTGAGATTTATTAGTTTGGACTTTGTTTTTCTCTAATTCAGTTTGTTTTAATTCGTTTTTTAGAGCAGGTTTGATAGTTTTTTATTAGTTTTCATTTTTTCCAAATGCTTAGTTTTAGTTTAGTGTAGTTTAGTGTTAGTTCAGTTTGTAGTTTAGTTTGTAGTTTAGTTGTAGTTCCGTTGTAGTTTTAGTTTAGTTTAGTTGTAGTTCAGTTGTAGTTTAGTCTTAGTGTAGTTTAGTTGTAGTTCAGTTGTAGTTCAGTTGTAGTTCAGTTGTAGTTCAGTTGTAGTTTAGTTAGTTCAGTTGTAGTTTTTCTTAGTTGTAGTTTAGTTGTAGTTCCGTTGTAGTTCAGTTGTAGTTCATTGTAGTTCAGTTGTAGTTTAGTTGTAGTTCAGTTGTAGTTCAGTTG
>NC_043957.1:917172-927172 GCF_902148855.1 Sphaeramia orbicularis
TGTCGTCACTTCTCATCAGTTCACTCTGTGTCTTGAAAATGGAAAGTGTTTGGACCGCATGAGGAGCAGATTCAGAGAAGAGCCGCTGCGTTCTCAGCTCTGAGCGGAAACACTTTAACCAGGGGAGGATTTCCTGTCTGTTTAACGTAGCTGTTCCTCAGTTTAGCTCCACCTGGGCCTCAGCTGTACCTTCAGAGCAGACGGTTTCTACAGTCCGTCCTTTCTCCCTCCGTTTGCTGTGATGTGAGTCCGCAGCTCGTCCAGCCAGGTCTACACACAAACCCCCCACTGCGTCACCATCCGCTGGTGATTCCTCCACACTGTCAACCAACCAATCAAACTGTATTTCTATAGCGCCAAATCCTGACTAAAGTTCTCTCATGACACTTTACATATGGAGTTGGTCAAAAGCACATTCTAAGCCAATTTACACAAACCAACAGAATCCTCTGGGGGGGGGGGTGCACTGCCCTGTACCCCCCAGTGTTATAAGTGGGACGGAAACTGATGCACATTACACAGTTACTCACCAAAACGCATGCATGTGCCCCCCCCCCCCCCCCCCCACCTACCACCACCAGCCAAACCGCACACGTCAAGGTCAAAGTTTGATTTGTTTGGTTTTTTTTTTAAATTCAAGTTTTTATTGAACTTTTCAAAGGCTTGGTACACAGCAAATGTCATCTGTTTCTCCAAGAAACAGGTCGTTTATCATTAACAGTTAACTCTGGTGACAGACTGCACATACTCTGTACGTCATCAACAGAAAAGAACAAAAAAAAACAAATAAAAGACAGGCAGCAGATACAAAAAAGGTGGATACATAATAATATAACTCAAAATATCTGTATACACCCCCCGTCATCATTTAATCTAAATGTTTCAATTTTTCATGAATTTTTAAAATCTTTTTTTCTCCAAATTGACTTATAATGGGTGAGATTTCAAATGTCTACAAAAACATTGATTTCGTTTCAGTTTCCTTCAGACTTGGCACATATAGACAGGAAAGTGACCTGCTGACATCAGCACATGTATAGACATGATGACATCAGCACATGCATAGACATGATGACATCAGCACATGTATAGACATGATGACATCAGCACATGCATAGACATGATGACATCAGCACATGTATAGACACGATGACATCAGCACATGTATAGACATGATGACATCAGCACATGCATAGACATGATGACATCAGCACATGTATAGACATGATGACATCAGCACATGTATAGACACGATGACATCAGCACATGTATAGACATGATGACATCAGCACATGCATAGACATGATGACATCAGCACATGTATAGACATGATGACATCAGCACATGTATAGACATGATGACATCAGCACATGCATAGACATGATGACATCAGCACATGCATAGACATGATGACATCAGCACATGCATAGACATGATGACATCAGCACATGTATAGACATGATGACATCAGCACATGCATAGACATGATGACATCAGCACATGTATAGACATGATGACATCAGCACATGCATAGACATGATGACATCAGCACATGTATAGACATGATGACATCAGCACATGTATAGACACGATGACATCAGCACATGCATAGACATGATGACATCAGCACATGTATAGACACGATGACATCAGCACATGTATAGACATGATGACATCAGCACATGCATAGACATGATGACATCAGCACATGTATAGACATGATGACATCAGCACATGCATAGACATGATGACATCAGCACATGTATAGACACGATGACATCAGCACATGCATAGACATGATGACATCAGCACATGCATAGACATGATGACATCAGCACATGTATAGACATGATGACATCAGCACATGCATAGACATGATGACATCAGCACATGTATAGACACGATGACATCAGCACATGTATAGACATGATGACATCAGCACATGCATAGACATGATGACATCAGCACATGTATAGACATGATGACATCAGCACATGCATAGACATGATGACATCAGCACATGTATAGACATGATGACATCAGCACATGTATAGACACGATGACATCAGCACATGCATAGACATGATGACATCAGCACATGCATAGACATGATGACATCAGCACATGTATAGACATGATGACATCAGCACATGCATAGACATGATGACATCAGCACATGTATAGACATGATGACATCAGCACATGCATAGACATGATGACATCAGCACATGTATAGACATGATGACATCAGCACATGCATAGACATGATGACATCAGCACATCCATAGACATGATGACATCAGCACATGTATAGACATGATGACATCAGCACATGCATAGACATGATGACATCAGCACATGTATAGACATGATGACATCAGCACATGTATAGACACGATGACATCAGCACATGCATAGACACGATGACATCAGCACATGCATAGACACGATGACATCAGCACATGCATAGACATGATGACATCAGCACATGCATAGACATGATGACATCAGCACATCCATAGACATGATGACATCAGCACATGCATAGACATGATGACATCAGCTGGATCGATGCCAAAATAAATGATAATAGGTGTGGGGGCGGGGCTTGTTGTGTGTGGAACCACATGTTGGTTTGTGCATGTGGATAATTGCTGCTGAACCTCTGGACTGATCTGTGAACACAGGCTGTAAAACGTGAACCGGCTGACCCCGACAGCAGTGGTTACAGCTCAGAAACAAAACCACCACCTGCTGCTGAAAAGCTGGTTTGTTTTTTGTTGCAGCGTCATGTTAATGTGGGGGGTCCCAGTGTTGGGTGTGTGGGTCCTCCTGCTGTCAACAGCATACAGCAGCACAGTGGGGGAAAGGTCTGCATTATCTGACTCCTGTTTATGAGTGCAAATTTAGCAGCGGTGTTCAAATATCTGCTCTGTCATCTGACCGCTGCTCCAATGACACGGCAGCTTCTGAATCAACACAGACCGACTGAAATGTTTTTTTGGTTGTTCAAAAGCTGTTTTTCATGTAAAAATAGTGAAAAAGTGGCTGAAAACCTGTGTGAGGTTTGGAGAGGATAATGGGTTTATTTTGCAGCATTTGTTTATACCTCTTATATCTGTCATAATGGTGAAAAACCTGCGTCTTTCTCCAACCAAACACACACAGTCGAGGAAAAAATTATGAGACCATCCAAAGTCCAGTCCAGTCCTAACTGCTGTGTGTGTCATGTGACTAAAACAGACAAAAGAAAACATCGAATGAATCAAAGCACTGGTTTTGTCCGTACAATGACACAGATACTGATGGAAGAACTGAAATGATTTAGGTTTTTATCCAGAAAACATGTTAAATGCACAGATATCAGCTGTGAAATTCAACGACTATGAACTAGTTTTGTTGTTCTCATTATATTTGTCCAAACAAATGGACCTGTAGTTGGACCAGGCTTTAAAATGAACAGAAACTGAAGAAAACAAGGGGTGGGCGAATACTTTTTTTCCATGACTGTATGTAGGTTTTTCTTTAACCCATTAAGACCCAGCGCTACTTTTATGGTGGATTGCAAATGAAATTTTCTGTAAATTATTCCTTTCTTAAGTGATTTATCACCATTTATTGTAACATTATCCTCTTTATTTTATGTTTCTTAGTATTTTTTCTATATTTAATTCACTGATCATATAGATGTTCATAAAAACTCAGGTTAAAATTGAGGGTTATTATATGGAAACCAGAGATAACTGAAGAAAAAGTGACTTTACAGTAAAAATCTATCAATAATCTTGAACAAACAGTAAAGAGGAACACTTCATGGACCTCCAGGCAGGAATGAAAAAAGGTAAAAGAGGTGCTCTTTGGTGAAGGGACCGTTAGTGCACAGAAAAAACCCAAAACAAAACCCAAGGTACTTTCTTTTCAGCCCCTGATGAAGGCCAGCTGAGGTCCACTGAGACAGACCATAATTAATAAAGGTATTTTCAAAGGAGAAGACAGGGCCTGGGCTTTTGGATTGTTTGTGCAAAATCTGTCATGAACTGATCACAACCCCAGTGTGTCCGTCCACCGGCACTGATCCAACTGCATGGGTTTGACTGGAGAATCAATGTTGGAGAAGATGACGGTGTTTCCACGGTAACTACGGAGCCTCTGAACGTCCAAATATGGTCATATCTGATGACCAAGAAAAGATGAAGAACTCTAGGAATCTTAAATAACCCTTCAGTTCACCTGGTAAATACAATTATACTATTGGGAAAAATCTATATTTTCAAAAGTCCGAGGGAAGATCTTTGTTGGTCATACTTTAAGAAGAAACTATATCAACAATTTGTAATAGAAAAAAATACAGTCACAAACAAAAGGCAGTTAGAAGTGCATTGTTAAAAGTGGGAGGAGCTTGGTTGGGACGGATGTCAGTGGGAAAAATATCACAATTTACCAGAATACAGTTGTACCCACTCGTCATAATGGAGAACTCGGAGCATTTAGTGAGGTTCTACTTTCATTTGGGGTTTACGCACAAAGGCCAAATACTCAGCCTATTAGCCCCGCCCACCATCAACACATCAGCATTAGTCGTCCGCTCCAACAGAAGTGAAAGGTGCTGCTTCGCTGTCACGTTCGCTGTAACCGGAAACTCTGTCGTCAACAAGGCTTAGAATTTATAAATGATGACTTTTTATCGCACTATTGCACATTTATTTTCAAAATATTACGACTTTAATCTCAAAAAGTTCAGACATTATTTTCATTAAATAATTACTTTTTTTTAAACTATGACTTTATTCTCAAAATATTCCAACTTTAGTCTGGTAAACTTTCGACATTATTTTCATTAAATTATGAGTTGTTTTTTTTTAACTACAACTTTATTCTCATAATCTTATAGTTTTATTATCGAAATATGACGACTTTAGTCTCATAAAATTACAACATAATTTTCGGTAAATTATGAGGGTTTTTTTAAACTACAACTTTATTCTCATAATATTATGGTTTTATTATCAAAAAATTACAACTTTAATCTCATAAATTTATGACATTACTTTTGTTAAATTATGAGTTGTTTTTAACTATAACTTTATTGTCATAATATAATGGCTTTATTCTTGTAAAATTATGACTCTTTCTGTATTAGACTTTATTCTCATAAAATTCCAGGTTTTATCTCGATATTTTACACCTTCATTCTCTTGATGACAAGTGTTTTATCTTCTTCTTTATTCCCTAATACGCCGTCGTACGTTTGTCATAATTTTCCTGCATTTCACAAACTCGAGGATTAAACAAATCAATAAGTGGTGTAACAGGTGGGTGGACTGATGATTAAAATAATTAGTCAGAGCATGAGTGTGTACTTTGGCTCAGCTCCAGGTGGATCCGACACAAATGCAGGTTGAAGTGGAGGTAAATGACGCTAATCCACGGATCTGCGGAGTACCAGACTCTTCCCTTTCATCCTCTCCTGTAACTCCACTCACTTTTTCATCTCCTTTCTTCTGACTGATATAATTCCCTTTGTAACATCTTTCTCCACACACTGTAAAAAAATCTGTAATTTAACAGAGTTTTCACTGTTGGACAGATTTTTCCTGTAGTTTCAGATGCAGGAAAATATCAGTGAAATGACCAAAACAGACGGAGTTCACATGTCGAATGGAAAGAACAGGAAAAACTGGAACTGTGAAGAACCAGAAAATTTACATTTTTTTAAAAGAATGTTTTCTTTTTTCACAGAAAAATACAGTTAAAATACATTTGCAAATGTATCGTAATTTCACAAATATTTATTTTTCTATTTATGAGATTAAACTGTTAATTTAAAGTTTAATACTGTAAAAAAAAAAAAAAAAAAAAAAAAAATTAAACCAGATAAAATTCCTGACAGTTAACGGTAACAGAAATATTAGTTCTGTCAGTTGAACCAGACTTGTTTGTTCATTGACAAATATCTTGTGTAATTACAGGAGGTTTCACAACAAAACTGTTGAATAAATGTATTTGTGTGAATGTATAACATGTATAAGCACTGATAAACTGTCCAAATACAGTTTTTATCAGTGGATTGGACAACTGAGTCTGACTGAAAATTATTTATATATATATTTATAGGGAATTGGATTGTTTTAATACATGTAAATATTCTTTATTAAACATTCAAAAGTAAAAAAAAAAAAAAAAAAAAAAAAGCAAAATCTCATGTAAAGTTAGGGCAAAAAACTGTATTTGAATTATGGAAAATTACCGTATTTTTATCAGATGGTTATTTTCTGTTATTTAACAGGATGTTTTTGGCGCCCCTGCTGAAGAAATATTACTGTTTTTTTAGTTGTTTTTTTTTTTTTTTTACAGTGTGCCTATTTTTTTCCTCCTTTTCTATTTATTTCTCCTCCTCTTCCTCATCTCCTCCTCCTCCTCTTCCTCCTCCTCATCTCTTCCTCCTCCTCCTCCTCCTCTTCCTCATCTCTTCCTCCTCCTCCTCTCCTCCTCTTCCTCTTCTCTTCCTCCTCCTCCTCTTCCTCCTCCTTCCTCCTCTCCCCCTCTTCCTCCCCTCCTCCTCCTCTTTCCTCTCCTCCTCTTCCTCATCTCTTCCTCCTCCTCCTCTTCCTCCTCCTCCTCCTCTCCTCCTCCTCCTCCCGGCCGAGCAGCTTGCCCTAAACGGTGGGGTAATGAAAAATAATTTGTTTGAACAGTAATCAGCGATAAGCCCCACATCGACGTCCCCCTACTCACTTGCAGCTTTAATCAAGCATCTAATTAAAAGAGGAGGGAGGGGAAAAAAAAAAGTCCCAATAAATCAAAGATCCCAGCTTGGTAATGCGTGTTATTGCTGTTGTGAGCAAAAAGCTGAGATTAGCTTGTGCTCCTTTTGTGTATACAGGGGGATTACAGATGAACTGACGTGCTTGGTGTTGCCTGTAATTTGATTTTCAAGGGTGGGGGGGTACTGTAGGCAACACCATCTAATTCTGAACCATTGATGCTGATCTTTTGTTTTGTCAAAAGCTCGCAGCTGAAAAGAGACATCCTCCAAGTCAGCAGTCCAGGAGGAGCGTGCATGGGGAGGAGACGGAGACGGCGACGGTGACGGCGACGGTGACGGCGACGGCCTGCTAATGTGGCGGGAACGGCCCAGAGTTTGTAACCTTGGCCTTTGTTAAAGCAAAGAGATGGAGCAGGTGGTGCCTTTGACAAAGTTCACTGACCGAAGGGAAATGAAAACTCCAGCAAATGTCACAAAATATACCTCCGCTGACATTTCCACGGCTAGGTTTCTCACACCTTTTACTTGTTTTGGTTTTCCTGACACTCACTTTGTCTCTTTTTTTCATTAATGTGTTTTCTCATGTCCTTACATGTTTTTTGTTTGTTTTTTTGTCGTCTGTCTTTGACATTTCTATTGCAGCTGTTTTTTTGTTTGTCCTTTTGGTTGGCTGGTGTCTGGTGCGGACCGTCACATACAGAATTCTGCAGAACATCAAAAACAAAGCACCTCTAAAGATGGACTTTCTCTGGACTGTATCCAAAAGATGTACATTAACCCTTTAACCCCTGAGCCACTGAAATAGTTTTATTTCGATCGTTAAAGTCTTAAGTTTAATCTTTTCAGTGGTTAGCAGTTAATGTTTTCAGACAGGATGTAACAGTTTAACTGGTGCACTTCAGCACCGTCAGTAGGGCTGTGGATCTGCAAGAATCTGGAGATACGATACAAATCACAATACTAGGATCATGATACGATATATCACAATACTGTAAAAAAGGAAATGTTTTGTTTGTTTCTTTTATTTTTAAATGATTATTTCCTTGAAGAATTGAATTCCAGCAGAAATCTGCACAAATCCTAAACACATTTGTATTTGATCCCAACAGGATCTAATGTTCTATCAGCAAATGTTCCAACTGTGTTCAACCTGAAATTCTGTTTTCCAGACATTCCAGTTTCAGATCCTGTTCAAATGTTCAGATTCTATTAGTTCACAACTAACATCAGAACAGGATTGGAGTTCAACCCCAACAAAGGAACCAACATTATTGAATAAAAGAGTGATAATAATAAATGAAATATAAACAAAAAAGAAAAACTAAAAAACTAAAATGAACCTGTGAAAATGCTTCAGCACTAAAACCAAAGTATGAAACTATTCCCAGTAAATGTACCTGCAGTTTGAAATGGTACTAGTCACTGTGAGGTAAAATGGTCCCAGATGGTGTTTTATTATAATATCTGATGTCTTTGAATCATTTAACTGCTGCATTCAAGTGTTAGGAAAGAACAAGATTTTACAGTTAGAATTCCTTCACAACACAACAGCATGAGAAGAGCTCCTGGAAGTGACACAGCTCCGACAGTTTCCAAATCACTTATCTGTTCAAATACCCCTCTGAAACACCTGAGTGTCAGCTTCAGTGTTTTATTTCAGTTCTGGTTCAAAAAGTTACGTTGTGCTGGTCATGTGTGATGAAGGACGGCGTTTCCACCTTCTCATTCTCAGGGTTTGTCAGTTATTCTTATTATTTCTTCTTCAGACGGATGAGAACGCTGCAGTCGCTCTCACAACAGCCAAGATTTGTGGGAAGCTTTGTGCCCATCCAGGTCAGAGCGGAGCTGGAGGGTGGAGTCAAATGCAGATGAAGGCGCTGCTTGGAGGTTCCATGGCTCATCCAGGAGCTGCTGGAACCGGAGACAGACTCCTGGATCGGCTGCCGCTCGTCTTTATGACCCACGCTAATTCAGTTGTCTCTGACTTCTTCTACATCAGTCTTTATCAAACGGGGGTACGTGAAATGTTTTTGGAAAAATACATTAAATAAGTCATCATGTACAGAATACAAAATAAATAATGAGAATTAATGCAGAAATATAATACACAATAAATACATTCATATAATAAAACCGTCAATCATCTTGTTTAAGCTTCGGTACGATGGCGTATTAGAGTCACATAGGAATAATAAAAAACACTTGTCACTCTGAGAATAAAGTCAGAATATTTCGAGAATAAAGCCACAATGTTTTGAAATTACAGTCACAGTTTAAAAAACCTCATAATTTATACTGACCAGACGCCTTATTCTGTTAAACTGGAAGAACAAAAATCCTCCAACTCCTCAGACTCCGCTGAAGGACATTATGCACCACTTACATTTGGAGAAAATCCACTTTTCACTCAAAGATAATGTAGTTATTTTATTCAGTTTGGCAGCCCGTAATAGATTATTTTAATATGAAGTAAGTAGGCAGACCTCACCCCTCCCTCCTTTTTTTTTTATGTGTTTGTACGTGTGAATGCAGGTGTAGTGTTCTTGTTCTGACATCACATATATTGGATAGTGTATATGACTTTTTTATATTGTCATTGTTCTAATTTCAGTAAAAAAGAGTATTAAAAAAACTCATAATTTAACAAAAATAATGTTGTAATTTTATCAGAATCAGAAAAGCTTCATTGTTTGTTGTGACAGAAAATCCGGACGTTGCTCATACAACAAACAAACACAACACAGAACCAAAGCCGTCCTACAAACCCAGTGAGACAAAAACACAAACGTCCTTCATCCATCCACAGGTCAGGTCCAACGGTCAGTGTGGTCAAGTGCATGTGGGGATGAAACTGCTGTTTCACACCTGCTCATCCACTAAGCCCATCAATACATGTCATCAATCGACGCACTCTAAGCTCCGCCCCTCTACTTCCTGAACTTCAGGTGGCTCCTTTATGTCCTGTCTGTCATTACTGGACACACTCATTAATCCAGGTGTGTCTAATTAATCAGTATCACAACAAGAAGCAGCAGACTCACCTGGATTAAACAGTGTGTCCAAATGAAAGACAGGACATAAAAGAGCCGCCTGAAGTTCAGGAAGTAGAGGGGCGGAGCTTAGAGTCCATTGGTGTCAAATACAGTTCTTCATATTTCCATGGTCATCAGATATGACCATATTTGGACGTTCAGAGGCTCTGTAGTTACCGTGGAAACACCGTCATCTTCTACA
>NC_043957.1:932172-957172 GCF_902148855.1 Sphaeramia orbicularis
AACGACGACGGAGAAAGCTGCCGAGGTGCCGGACGTGAGAAAGTCATGCTCGATGCACCGTAAAGACCACACGCTAGCAGTGAGTCACCGCGAGGTGAGTGGGGGGAGGAGGGGTGGGGGTGGGGGTGGGGGGGGTCAAGACGAGCAATGGAACATGGGTTTGTGCATGTGGATTCCAGAGTTCCTCATGTGTCTGTATGAGCAGAAAGAAACCAAAAAGGACAAACGTCCAAGAAACACAAGGTAATAATGACAGAAGACAAGACAGAGGGACAAAACAAATATAAGACAGAAGGACAAAATAGACAGAGGACAGAAGGACAAAACAGACAGAAGACAGAAGGACAAAACAAATATAAGACAGAAGGACAAAACAGACAGAGGACAGAAGGACAAAACAGACAGAAGACAGAAGGACAAAACAAATATAAGACAGAAGGACAAAACAAATATAAGACAGAAGGACAAAATAGACAGAGGACAGAAGGACAAAACAAATATAAGACAGAAGGACAAAACAGACAGAAGACAGAAGGACAAAACAGACAGAGGACAGAAGGACAAAACAGACAGAAGACAGAAGGACAAAACAGACAGAGGACAGAAGGACAAAACAAATATAAGACAGAAGGACAAAACAGACAGAAGACAGAAGGACAAAACAAATATAAGACAGAAGGACAAAACAGACAGAGGACAGAAGGACAAAACAAATATAAGACAGAAGGACAAAACAGACAGAAGGACAAAACAGACAGAGGACAGAAGGACAAAACAAATATAAGACAGAAGGACAAAACAGACAGAAGACAGAAGGACAAAACAAATATAAGACAGAAGGACAAAACAGACAGAGGACAGAAGGACAAAACAAATATAAGACAGAAGGACAAAACAGACAGAAGGACAAAACAGACAGAGGACAGAAGGACAAAACAAATATAAGACAGAAGGACAAAACAGACAGAGGACAGAAGGACAAAACAGACAGAGGACAGAAGGACAAAACAAATACAAGACAGAAGGACAAAACAAATACAAGACAGAAGGACAAAACAAATATAAGACAGAAGGACAAAACAGACAGAAGACAGAAGGACAAAACAGACAGAGGACAGAAGGACAAAACAAATATAAGACAGAAGGACAAAACAGACAGAGGACAGAAGGACAAAACAAATATAAGACAGAAGGACAAAACAGACAGAGGACAGAAGGACAAAACAGACAGAGGACAGAAGGACAAAACAAATATAAGACAGAAGGACAAAACAGACAGAAGACAGAAGGACAAAACAAATATAAGACAGAAGGACAAAACAGACAGAGGACAGAAGGACAAAACAAATATAAGACAGAAGGACAAAACAGACAGAGGACAGAAGGACAAAACAAATATAAGACAGAAGGACAAAACAAATATAAGACAGAAGGACAAAACAAATATAAGACAGAAGGACAAAACAAATATAAGACAGAAGGACAAAACAAATATAAGACAGAAGGACAAAACAAATATAAGACAGAAGGACAAAACAAATATAAGACAAGACAGAGGGACAAGGTTTAAGGAAAAAAAAAACAAAAGCCCGTCCAAGAATGTGACACCGTACCTACATTTATAAATCGTTACAAGGTTCTACAGAGCTGTGTGTGTGTGTGTGTGACTTAAGTGTATATCCGTGCTTTTGTGTGTATCAATAAAATATGTATGTGCACTCGTGTGAAGATTTGTAAAGATGTGTGGAAGTGTTAAAGGGCCTTCTGTCGGTGCGTTCACTGTACGTCTGTTAAAGGGCCTTCTGTCGGTGCGTTCACTGTACGTCCGTTAAAGTGCCTTCTGTCGGTGCGTTCACTGTACGTCCGTTAAAGGGCCTTCTGTCGGTGCGTTCACTGTACGTCCGTTAAAGGGCCTTCTGTCGGTGCGTTCACTGTACGTCCGTTAAAGTGCCTTCTGTCGGTGCGTTCACTGTACGTCCGTTAAAGGGCCTTCTGTCGGTGCGTTCACTGTACGTCCGTTAAAGTGCCTTCTGTCGGTGCGTTCACTGTACGTCCGTTAAAGGGCCTTCTGTCGGTGCGTTCACTGTACGTCCGTTAAAGGGCCTTCTGTCGGTGCGTTCACTGTACGTCCGTTAAAGTGCCTTCTGTCGGTGCGTTCACTGTACGTCCGTTAAAGGGCCTTCTGTCGGTGCGTTCACTGTACGTCCGTTAAAGGGCCTTCTGTCGGTGCGTTCACTGTACGTCCGTTAAAGGGCCTTCTGTCGGTGCGTTCACTGTACGTCCGTTAAAGGGCCTTCTGTCGGTGCGTTCACTGTACGTCCGTTAAAGTGCCTTCTGTCGGTGCGTTCACTGTACGTCCGTTAAAGGGCCTTCTGTCGGTGCGTTCACTGTACGTCCGTTAAAGTGCCTTCTGTCGGTGCGTTCACTGTACGTCCGTTAAAGTGCCTTCTGTCGGTGCGTTCACTGTACGTCCGTTAAAGGGCCTTCTGTCGGTGCGTTCACTGTACGTCCGTTAAAGGGCCTTCTGTCGGTGCGTTCACTGTACGTCTGTTAAAGGGCCTTCTGTCGGTGCGTTCACTGTACGTCCGTTAAAGGGCCTTCTGTCGGTGCGTTCACTGTACGTCCGTTAAAGGGCCTTCTGTCGGTGCGTTCACTGTACGTCTGTTAAAGTGCCTTCTGTCGGTGCGTTCACTGTACGTCTGTACTGTGTGGAAGCTCAGATCAAAAATACATGATGTTGACAGTAAACAAACATATTTATAGATCAGAGCAGGACAAAGGGATTCAGTGAAAATAGATTAAGAAAAAAAGTAAATACACTGAGAAGAATGAGCATAAGAACCACCAGACGGTCCAGATACATATCCTGCTCTGTTGACCTCAGCTGAACACTGAGGACATGTTTAATATACATCCTTATTTAAGCTACACTATATTTCCAACAGTATTCCCTCTCCTGCTTTGACTCCCATATGAATGTCAGGTCCATCCCATTCCTAGTCTATGGGTTCAGTCTGACGTGGCTCCACCCTTTGCAGCTCTAACAGCTTCAACTCTTCTGGGAAGGCTGTCCACAAGGTTTAGGAGTGTGTTCATGGGAATTCTGGACCGTTCTTCCAGAAGCGCATTTGTGAGGTCCCACACTGATGTTGGACAGAAGGCCTGGCTCTCAGTCTGCGCTCTAATTCATCCAAAGGTGTTCTATGGGGTTGAGGTCAGGACTGTGTGCAGGCCAGTCCAGTTCATCCACACCAGACTCTGTCCTCCATGTCCAAATGGACCTTGCTTTGTGCACTGGTGCACAGTCATGTTGGAAGAGGAAGGGGCCGGCTCCAAACTGTTCCCACAAAGTTGGGAGCGTGGAATTGTCCCAAATGTCTTGTTCTGCTGAAGCATTCCCAGTTCCTTTCACTGAACTTTCTTCTAATCCAGCTGACAGCTGACTGTGGAATATTTAGGAGCCAGGAAAGTTCACCTCTGGATTTGTGTCACAGGTGGCATCCTATCACAGTTCCACGCTGGAATTCACTGAGCTCCTGAGAGAGACCCATTCTGTCCCAAATGTTTGTAAAAGCAGTCTGCATGCCTAGGGCTGGATTTAATCCACCTGTGGACATGGAAGGGACTGGAACAGCTGAGTCTGATGACTGGGATGGAGGAGACAAGACTTTTGGAAATATAGTGTATGAACATTATAATGTGTTCAGTACCTGTATTGTTCTTTTTTTGTCTTTTTATGGTGGTGCCTTATCGCAGATAAACTATAATAAAAATAGGAAACTGTTCCCAAATCTGCTGCCATCTTACTAGAGCATGATTCTCAACTGGTGGGTCACCACGAAAAAATGGGGGTCAGAGCTGTTTTCAGTGGGTTTCAGTGGGTTTCAGTGGGTTTCAGTGGGTCACAGGCCTTTGTTTGGGCCAAAAATAATAATGTTAAGAAAGCACTCCTGTACTTTATAACCCCGACCCCCAAAGGGGAGCCAAGGGGTACTGGCTTTTTGTTTTTGTTTTTTTTTAAACTCTTTTTATTGAAATTAGAACAATGACAATATGAAAAAGTCACATATAATATCCAATCTAAGTGTGTCAGAACAAGAACACGACACCAGCACTCACATGTACACATAAACAAAAAACACTAAAGGGGAGGAGGGGGTCTGCCCACCTGAATATTAAAGTCTATAAAGGGTTAGGGGTATGGGTGTGCTTCAGTTTTTCTGTTTGTGTGGCACTAAACTATTGGCTGAATTCAGACCTAACTGGGTTTGTACCAGTGACGCAGACTAGATGTGGTTACATTTGAGGAAAAGTGGGTCAAATTCACACTGTGCTGGGGCGCCCAGAAGTGGGCCTAAACATGACAGATTCATGGGGGGGCATTTGTGTGGGGCCCGTCCAGCAGTGGAGGGGGTCCAGTGGATATGGGGTAGAAGCCGTGGACATTTCATGTAAGATCCAGTATAGAGAAAATAGAGGCGCAGGAGGCGGAGTCAGACGTGAAAGCAGGTGAAGTTTCACTTTGGTTTTCACACCAGCGTAAATGACATCATGTATGGACTGGACCTGCTGCTGCTGCAAAAACCAACATGAGCCACCGACGAGAACACAGCAACAGCCTGGAGGACACTATCAGCACATACATGCTTAGTTTAGTTTAGTTTAGTTATTTATTTATTTATTTATTTTATTTATAGGAGAAGCATCTTTTGCCAAATGGGGGATCAGACGTGTGGAAAGGATGACAAAAGAAACACGTGTGTGTGTGTGTGTGTGTTAGTGTGTGTTAGTGTGTTAGTGTGTGTTAGTGTGTGTGTGTGTGTTAGTGTGTGTTTACCTGTAGTATCTGGCATCGGTCTGAGGAACAGTCAATGTTCTGGCAGGGCTGGTACATTCCCAGTGTGTGTGTGTTAGTGTGTGTTAGTGTGTTAGTGTGTGTTAGTGTGTTAGTGTTAGTGTGTGTTAGTGTGTGTGTGTGTGTTAGTGTGTGTTTACCTGTAGTATCTGGCATCGGTCTGAGGAACAGTCGATGTTCTGGCAGGGCTGGTACATTCCCAGGGTCATGCAGTTCAACAGGATCACCATCATACTGACGCGCTCGAACCATGTGGAGGCACAGGTTAAGGACAACAGCTGATGGAAGGACACAACACTGCAGCAGCCAACAGGAGGACACCTTATATACCCAACTAGTGTAAAACATACTCACATTTAACAGGAAGTACTAGAATCCCCACATGCTTCGTGTAGGTCATGTTTAAACCAGTGCATTTGAACCCTTCAACCCCTGAACACCCACCAGGAACAGAAGAATCTACTGATGGAAAACTTTTTAACCTCTAATCTGATCTATCCTGTTCAATAATTCAGGTAAAATTCAGCTTCTCAGCTTTTCATCAACATCAGTTATGACCTGTGTGGACCTTCACTGTTGTTGAGACTTCTTTTATGTTCAGTTCATAATATATTTTGCTCACAATCTCATTTTTTCACCACTTTTTTCTGTTTTGATATAATAACCTGGGAATTGAATCTGAGCTTTTATGAACATCTACATGATCAGTGAATTAAATATAAGAAAATGCTTGATTTACGCTGAAAAATGCAAAATACAGAGGATAATATTATAATAAATACACAGCAACCTTGATTTGAAGCAGACAGAATTCCCACAGAAATGCTAAATACTGTCCATGTTTCAACCTCCCAACAAACAGATGGGCTGTGAGTGGGCAAAACACACACACAAATACACATTAACACATTCATAATAACAAATTTTGCTCAAAAACTAATTTTTTCCCTAATTTTTTTCTGTTTTGATAAAATAACCTTTGAATTAAATCTGAGCTTTTATGAACATCTACATGATCAGTAAATGAAAAACAGGAAAATACCTGATTTAAACTGAAAAATGCAAAATGCAGAGTATAATATGCTAATAATAAATGGTGGTAAATCACTTACAAAAGGTTAAATATAGAGTAAAGTGTCTTTGGAAGTCTGCACATATGTAATTCTGGGTCTTTAAGGGTTACAGTGAGGATTATCATTCATCTGCAGCAGCGTTAACACGACTAAAGCAATGAAATGACGCTAGAAACAAGCTGTCACACTATTAACTATTGGGATGTGTTCAACCCTACCTCTGAGACGCAGTATTACATGTGTTCAAATCTGTGCAGATATGAATGGAACATGAACACATGTAGTGGAACTATATGGAGCCTATGAAACATTTATCTGTTGAACTGTGTCACTGCCCAGTGGTATTTTCATTTATGTAAACCTACACAGAGCTGCATTAGGAAGCACAATGAACTGGACACAGCAGTAATGAAGGCTTTACACCAGTGGGGCTCACACTTTTTACAGTGGACTACCCCCTGAAAGAAACTTTTTTTATCCAAGTACCCCCAACTCTCACTTCAGCATTTTGGACTGAAAAAAAAAAAAGAGGCCAAATTAGTTCCTGTGTCAAAGGTGTCTGTTTCTATTTACAGAACACATCCTCCTGAGACCCAGCATTTGTGTCCTCTGTAGGGGACAAACGTTGGACAGTTTTACTCTAAAAAGGCTGTCCATTGCAAAAGACATTCAATTACAAACAAACAAACAAATAAACAAACAAATAAATAAATAAGAATTATTTGTATCTGAAAAAACTTGCATTATGCAGTTTCCAATCAAGACAATTGTTTAATGTAAAAAAGCTGAAAATGGTCATTCTCCTGGGTCTCAGGAGGATATATTTAACTGTAATATATACAAAAAAATGAAAAAAAAATGTAGTTAAATTTTGTGTAAAATATAAACTGAAAAGCGCCCTCTTTCACTGATGAGAAAAATAAATAAACTGGTTTTTAAATGAACCTTTCATCAACAAAAAATAAATGACTTATCTACTCAAATAAACTGATTCTGAGTAATCTAAACTATAAATGTTCTTCAAATGTGACCAAAGCTTCAACAAGATGAGTGTCTGTAAAACTATAGTAGGAATGTATGTAGTGTGGGTTATATTTCAGCTTTCATTCAGTCTGTATTTTGTGTTCAGTAGATGAGGACTTATTAAAAGTAGGATTCCCAAAAACACTCCAGTACCTCCTGCTTTCTACGTTCTACAGGTTTGGACTGCAGTGCAGTCTGGTCCCACACTGTGACTTTCACTGCTCACCATCACCCACCGGCCGGTTCTGTGAGGGATTAAAAAATACAACAAACGAGAGGAGCGTCTGTTTGTCCCAGCGCTACACCTGCTCCTTTCTGAGCAGAGGTGAACGCAGCCAGCAGGACCCGCAACACCAAGAGTAGGCCTGGAGGAGCCCAGGAGGTCCAGTCCACCCTGGAGGAGCCCAGGAGGTCCAGTCCACCCTGGAGGAGCCCAGGAGGTCCAGTCCACCCTGGGGGAGCCCAGGAGGTCCAGTCCACCCTGGAGGAGCCCAGGAGGTCCAGTCCACCCTGGGGGAGCCCAGGAGGTCCAGTCCACCCTGGGGCCCAGGAGGTCCAGTCCACCCTGGGGCCCAGGAGGTCCAGTCCACCCTGGAGGAGCCCAGGAGGTCCAGTCCACCCTGGGGCCCAGGAGGTCCAGTCCACCCTGGGGGAGCCCAGGAGGTCCAGTCCACCCTGGAGGAGCCCAGGAGGTCCAGTCCACCCTGGGGCCCAGGAGGTCCAGTCCACCCTGGAGGAGCCCAGGAGGTCCAGTCCACCCTGGAGGAGCCCAGGAGGTCCAGTCCACCCTGGGGGAGCCCAGGAGGTCCAGTCCACCCTGGAGGAGCCCAGGAGGTCCAGTCCACCCTGGGGGAGCCAGGAGGTCCAGTCCACCCTGGAGGAGCCCAGGAGGTCCAGTCCACCCTGGGGGAGCCCAGGAGGTCCAGTCCACCCTGGGGCCCAGGAGGTCCAGTCCACCCTGGGGCCCAGGAGGTCCAGTCCACCCTGGAGGAGCCCAGGAGGTCCAGTCCACCCTGGGGCCCAGGAGGTCCAGTCCACCCTGGGGGAGCCCAGGAGGTCCAGTCCACCCTGGAGGAGCCCAGGAGGTCCAGTCCACCCTGGGGCCCAGGAGGTCCAGTCCACCCTGGAGGAGCCCAGGAGGTCCAGTCCACCCTGGAGGAGCCCAGGAGGTCCAGTCCACCCTGGGGCCCAGGAGGTCCAGTCCACCCTGGGGGAGCCCAGGAGGTCCAGTCCACCCTGGAGGAGCCCAGGAGGTCCAGTCCACCCTGGAGGAGCCCAGGAGGTCCAGTCCACCCTGGGGCCCAGGAGGTCCAGTCCACCCTGGGGCCCAGGAGGTCCAGTCCACCCTGGGGCCCAGGAGGTCCAGTCCACCCTGGGGCCCTACGGTGCTGGTGTTCCTGCAGCAGCAGAAAACTCAACCCTCAGGACAGAAGAGGACTGAACCAGACGTGAGCGACAGTGGGACGGGTCATTGTCAGAGTAGAACACCACAGGTTTAACCACAAACACCTGAACGTCCACCACCCATGTGGACGCTCAGAGGCTCCGTAGTTACCGTGGAAACACCACCATCTTCTACAACATCGATTCACCAGTAAACTGATTAAAATGAAATCAAAAAACAATTAAACTGGCAAAAATTGCCAAATCAAATGAACCAAAGTGAAAAATAAATCAACAAAATCATAATAATAATAATAAGGAACATGAACAAAATGAGCCACAAACTGAACAAAACTGAAGGAAAAAAATGAATGAGCCAAAACATTTAACGAAAACACATAAAATAAGAAATAAAATGAATAAAAAGGAACAAAATCATAAGTGAGATAAATAAAATAAAATAAAATAAGATAAATAAAATACAAAAGATTAAGTAACATGAAATAAATAAAAAAATTATTAAAATTAAATAAAAAATGAATAAATTGAGTAAAAAATGCCAAATTAACCAATAAAATGAACCAAAGTGAATATTAAATCCACAAAAAAAAAAAATAATAATAATAATAATAATAATAAGGAACATGAACAAAATGAGCCCCAAACTGAACAAAACTGAAGGAAAAAGTGAAAACAGATAAAATAAGAAGTCAAATGAATAATAAAGAACAAAATCATAAGTGTGTCTGTGGAAACACCGTCATCTTCTACAGCAGTGATTCCCCAGCAAAACCAGTACAAAGAGCTGGATCAGAGACAGTGGATGGACACACTGGGGTTATGTTCACTTATTGACAAACAGGTACTTTTCTGAAAAAGTCACATTTTCTTCAGTTTTCTCTGTTTTTAATATAATAACCTTCAACTTTAATCTGAGCTTCTATGAACATCTACATAATCAGTAATTAAATACAGGAAAATATCTGATTTCCACTGATAAAATACAGAAGACAGAGGATAACATTAGAATAAATGCACCTGAGCTCAGATGTGAAGCAGACAGAATTCCCCTGAAATGGTTCAGCCCTGTGTGTGTTTGTCTTTGCCCTGTTTCAACCTCCAACAAAGACATGGAACTACAGTGGAAAATCACAGCGTGGATAAAGATAGGCTGTGAGTGGGCAAAACACATGCACAAATACACACACACACACACCGACACGTGCACACAAACACCCACTCCTCAACACACACAAATGTACGCAACTATAGGCGCGTGCACGTGCAAACGGTGCGCGCTCACACTCATCCACCTACACGTGAGCACATTCACACGCTCACAAACACACCTTTAACTGCGCACATTAGCGCCGGCTTTCAATGAAAGCTGTGTACGTTCATCTGCGGCAGCAGAAGGGGGGGTGTAGAGGGAGATGTTCAGGCCGTTAGGGAGCAGTGTGGAAAACCAACGCTCTCCAGGATGTTCCTCAGGCTGAACACGGTGAAGGGGAAGATCTGCACACCAACACGTCTGCATCCGACCTCAGAGACAGCACCGCCCAAGCATCCCACACTGAAGAACACACTGGAGGAGGCACCTCTAACTGGGACGGACCAGGGGGTCACACTCCTTCTATTTCAGGTTCCACATTCAGCCCAGTCTGACCCAAAGTGGACCAGACCAGAGCAGACCAGAGCAGAGCAGAGCAGAGCAGCCAAACAATAACAGAATAACATCGAAATAATGTACAACAGCGCCACATAAGGAAGTAAAAACACCTGTCACTACGAGAATAAAGTCAGAATAGAATGAGAATAAAGTCAGAATAGAATGAGAATAAAGGCAGAATAGAATGAGAATAAAGTCAGAATAGAATGAGAATAAAGTCAGAATAGAATGAGAATAAAGGCAGAATAGAATGAGAATAAAGGCAGAATAGAATGAGAATAAAGTCAGAATAGAATGAGAATAAAGTCAGAATAGAATGAGAATAAAGGCAGAATAGAATGAGAATAAAGTCAGAATAGAATGAGAATAAAGTCAGAATAGAATGAGAATAAAGGCAGAATAGAATGAGAATAAAGGCAGAATAGAATGAGAATAAAGTCAGAATAGAATGAGAATAAAGGCAGAATAGAATGAGAATAAAGGCAGAATAGAATGAGAATAAAGGCAGAATAGAATGAGAATAAAGGCAGAATAGAATGAGAATAAAGTCAGAATAGAATGAGAATAAAGTCAGAATAGAATGAGAATAAAGGCAGAATAGAATGAGAATAAAGTCAGAATAGAATGAGAATAAAGTCAGAATAGAATGAGAATAAAGGCAGAATAGAATGAGAATAAAGGCAGAATAGAATGAGAATAAAGTCAGAATAGAATGAGAATAAAGTCAGAATAGAATGAGAATAAAGGCAGAATAGAATGAGAATAAAGGCAGAATAGAATGAGAATAAAGGCAGAATAGAATGAGAATAAAGGCAGAATAGAATGAGAATAAAGGCAGAATAGAATGAGAATAAAGTCAGAATAGAATGAGAATAAAGTCAGAATAGAATGAGAATAAAGGCAGAATAGAATGAGAATAAAGGCAGAATAGAATGAGAATAAAGGCAGAATAGAATGAGAATAAAGTCAGAATAGAATGAGAATAAAGGCAGAATAGAATGAGAATAAAGTCAGAATAGAATGAGAATAAAGTTGCAGTTTAAAAAAAAAAAAAGTCATTATTCAACCAAAATAACACCTCACTAGTGAGAACAGCCCTGGTGCAGAGCACAGGTCACAACCCGCTGGCTGTATTTTCACAGACTGCCATGAAGTAATAAAGGCCTTTGATTTGGACACAAATCCCACTGTGTGCTGTGGAATATCTGTGGAAATGTGGCATGCTTCGGCAGATTTTTTTGGACTCTAATGAACCAAAATAATGTTGTACTTTTATGAGTCGTAATATTTCAAGAATAAAGCCACAATATTCCCAGAATACAAACAGGTGGGAAAAATAGAATAATTTATGAAAATAAAGTCGTACCCGCTCATCTCATGGAGAACGTGGAACCTTCTGTGAGGGCGTTCGTCTGGGCCAACAGACGTGAAAGCTGATGTTTGTGACTGAAAACTCTGTTGAATTAATTTTCAAACTATTACAACTAATCTCATAAAAGCACATTATTTTCGTTAAAAAATGCCTTTTTTAAAACTATGACTCTATTTTCTTTGGCAGCTCCACTTCCAAATGCATGTCGACTAATTTCTGATTAGGCCCTGGTGACGTACCGGCTCTGAATGTAAACACATGGTTAGTTTATGGTGGAGTAGACGTGAAACTGTCCACTGTGAGGGAAGAGATTCAGCTGAGGAATGACAGAAAGACTTACAGATTCATGATACTGACGATATGACTGAGGTTTGGCAGATCTGATGAAAAACTGGAGACAAAAGTCATGTTTTCTTCAGTTTTCTCTGTTTCTAACGTAACAACCTTCAAATGTATTCTGAGCTTTAATGAACATGATCAGTGAATTAAATATAAGAAAATACAGGATTTTTAATGTACAAATGCAAACTACAGAGGATAATATTGTAATAAATGGTGATAAATCACTTAGGGAAGGTTCAAAAGAGGTGAACTCGCCCAGCTCTGTCTTCATGGGTTAAAGGTATTCATGAAGGCATTCGGGCTGTTTGGAATGTTCCACTGACTTCTGACTGGACTGATGTGAGTCTAATGAGTCCTTGGCAGGAAAACCCTTCATAAAGGCAGAAGAAAGCTTCCTGTTTGTTTTGTCAGGTTACAGTGACCTTTGACCCACAGAACAGAAGCAGTTCAACCTTGAATCTGAGTGTTTGAGCCCAATTATAGAAAATTCATCAGACTGTGGCAGACACGTCCTGTTCTGAAGAGTGGAAACGCTGCACGTATTTAAGAATATCACACACATGGTTCAGTGGATTAACCCATAAAAACCCACTGAGACTTTTATGGCACTTCCCAAAGGAATTTTTCTCTCAATTTAACCTTTCCTAAGTGGTTTATCACCATTTATTATACTCTTATCTTCTGAATTTAGCATTTTTTCCTGGGAAAATCATCTGTGTTCCTATGTTTAATTGATCGATCCTGTAGACGTTCATAAAAGCTCAGAGTAAATTCAAAGGTTATTGAATCAAAACAGAAAAAAATGAAGAAAAGGAGACTTTTTTTCAATGAAATCTGTCCTGAACTGAACATAAGCCCAGTGTGTCCGTCTGCCGTCACTGATCCAACTGCATGGGTTTGACTGGAGAATCAGCGCTGTAGAAGATGACAGTGTTTCCACGGTAACTACGGAGCCTCTGAAAGTCCAAATGGGTCATATCTGATGACCATGAAAAGCTGAAGAACTGTATTTGACAGCAGTTATTGACATGTACTGATAGGATTAGTGGGTCAGCAGGTGTTAAACAGTTCAGATCAGCAGATGGTGGTGGCTGTTTGGGTCTGTAAGGGTTACAGACTAATCTCATTAACACTGACGCGTGGATAATATTCAGATTCTTGTGTTGGATAGTTTTGTTTAGGGATGCACATATATATCAGTGGTGTCTGCTGCTAAACAAACAAACAAACAAACAAACAAACAAACAAAAACAAACAATAATGCTCCTAAATCCAGTTCAAAACAACCTCAGTCAAAGCTGACACGAACCACAGCACCGACAGTGAGGATGATGTCAGAATAACAGTTTTCCTCTTGTGATTCAGATCCATTTCTACAGAAGAGGATGAGGGCCACGGGAAAAAAATGTAAATATATATATTCTGAGAAAAGAGTCAGAATTCTGACATTAAAGTGAGACTTCTAAGAAAAAAAGTCTGAATTCTGCCTTTTTTCCCTCAGAATTCTGACTTTAATCTCAGAGCAATAATTAAAAAAAAAAAATTAAACAGAATTATGAGAAAAAGGTCAGAGTTCTGGGATTAAAGTCAGAATTCTGCGAGAAAAAAAAGGTCTAAATTCTGCCTTTTTTTTCGCAGAATTCTGAGTTTTAATCTCAGAACAATAATTTAAAAAAATATTTAAGAGTCAGAATTCTGAGAATAAAGTCCGAGTTCTGTCTTTAATCTCAGAATCATAATAATCAAAAAATATTGGACCTATTTTTCTTTTCCAGTGGCCCTAATCCTCTTCCGTACATTTCTGCCTAAATTAACATCTTTAACTCTTTCGGTGCCAGACAGTTAAGGGGCTAATAAGCCTTAAAAGTGCCACAGAATTTGGCCGTTCTTCAGTATTCCGCGTCGTTTTTATAATCGAAGTCTGAATCGTCATCAGAACTCATTTTCTAGCAGATGGGACTGTTTTGACAGATCGCTGTGTTTACGGTATTACTACAAAATGGCCATCTAATTTGCATATGATTTCATTCATAAATTCATTCATAAAATTTCCCAAGCAGAAAACGAAACGCGAGCTCTTCCTTGGTCAAAAACCGCTCGGTAACATCCGACCGATTGCTACTTAGATTCAAAACGCACTGGACGCAACCGATTCATTACTGATCGTAATTTGCAAGAAGATTTGAAAGAACGTCATCGAAATGTGAGAAAGAAATGGGGGTGGATGGTTTGTTTGTACACAAATATGGCGATCAAATAAGCCGATCTGATCGGCCCGTGGCACTTTAAAGGTTGTATTCGTAAAGCCGATTTAATCGGCCCATGGCACTGAAAGAGTTAAATAGTTCTTCTTCTTTATGCATTTTTAAACTGTGTCTCTCCTGCGCCCCCTATAGACCACCTACCACTGTTCGTCAGTATGGGCCATGTTGACTGATGTCAGGTTTACCAAATATGGAATGACTTCTCGTGTCATCTCGCGATAATAAATAAACAAATCATCGCATTTGTGATTTAATGGAAAAACCGACATTACACACTTCTGTTTTTTCCACATTTAGTAAATATCGGTAATGTTTTGCACATACATATTCTCCTGAGACCCAGCAATGCATTTTTGTCTTCTGTAGTGGACAAGAGTTTCACAGCTTTACTTAAAAAAAGTCAACCGGTAAGGATATTCTATATTTTTCATAACCTTCACCAAGTGAAACGGCAGAGGTTCTGTTTTCATCGAGGTTTGTCTGTTTGTCTGTTAGCAAGATAACTCAAAAAGTTATGGAGGGATTTTCAGGAAATACTGACACTGGCACAAGGAACAAATGATTACATTTTGGTGGTGATCCGGGGGGGGGGGGGGGGGGTGATCTGCTTTGGCAGAGGTCTGCGCTCTCTGAGCGCTTTCTAGTTTTTCTTTTATCTGCACATCATAAACAGCAAGAGGAAAAGAAAAAACAAAACAAAACATTCAAACAACTGACATCATTGTGCAGGAGAGAAGCCGAAAAAGAAAAAAAATTCCATATGATATAACTGAAATAATAATTTAAAGTAAATATAATAGAAATACAAATCAAATTACAAATCATCAAATACATATATGTCAGTGGTTCCAACCTTTTTTGGTTCATGACCCCATTTTAACTTCACAAATTTCTGATGACCCCAGACATTCAAAACAGACCATTTTCTTTGCTCAAATTAATTTGTTTTTGGTCATGTAATAGTTTGTTATACTATGTTTCAAATAAACGTTAGTTTTAGAGGACATTTAGTCTATATAATGTCTCTTATTGTGGACATTTAGTCTATATAATGTCTCTTATTGTGGACATTTAGTCTATATAATGTCTCTTATTGTGGACATTTAGTCTATATAATGTCTCTTATTGTGGACATTTAGTCTATATAATGTCTATAATTGTGGACATTTAGTCTGTATAATGTCTGTTATTGTGGACATTTAGTCTATATAATGTCTCTTATTGTGGACATTTAGTCTATATAATGTCTCTTATTGTGGACATTTAGTCTATATAATGTCTGTTATTGTGGATATTTAGTCTATATAATGTCTATTATTGTGGACATTTAGTCTATATAATGTCTGTTATTGTGGACATTTAGTCTATACAATATCTATTATTGTGGACATTTAGTCTATAGAATGTCTATTATTGTGGACATTTAGTCTATATAATGTCTGTTATTGTGGATATTTAGTCTATATAATGTCTGTTATTGTGGACATTTAGTCTGTATAATGTCTGTTATTGTGGACATTTAGTCTATATAATGTCTATAATTGTGGACATTTAGTCTATATAATGTCTATAATTGTGGACATTTAGTCTGTATAATGTCTATTATTGTGGACATTTAGTCTATATAATGTCTATTATTGTGGACATTTAGTCTGTATAATGTCTGTTATTGTGGACATTTAGTCTGTATAATGTCTGTTATTGTGGACATTTGGTCTATATAATGTCTATTATTGTGGACATTTAGTCTATATAATGTCTATAATTGTGGACATTTAGTCTGTATAATGTCTATAATTGTGGACATTTAGTCTGTATAATGTCTATAATTGTGGACATTTAGTCTGTATAATGTCTGTTATTGCGGACATTTAGTCTATATAATGTCTATAATTGTGGACATTTAGTCTGTATAATGTCTATTATTGTGGACATTTAGTCTATATAATGTCTGTTATTGTGGACATTTAGTCTATATAATGTCTATAATTGTGGACATTTAGTCTGTATAATGTCTGTTATTGTGGACATTTAGTCTATATAATGTCTGTTATTGTGGACATTTAGTCTATATAATGTCTATAATTGTGGACATTTAGTCTGTATAATGTCTATTACTGTGGACATTTAGTCAATATAATGTCTATTATTGTGGACATTTAGTCTATATAATATCTATAATTGTGGACATTTAGTCTATATAATGTCTATAATTGTGGACATTTAGTCTGTATAATGTCTGTTATTGTGGACATTTAGTCTATATAATGTCTATAATTGTGGACATTTAGTCTGTATAATGTCTATTATTGTGGACATTTAGTCTGTATAATGTCTATAATTGTGGACATTTAGTCTGTATAATATCTATAATTGTGGACATTTAGTCTATATAATGTCTATAATTGTGGACATTTAGTCTGTATAATGTCTGTTATTGTGGACATTTAGTCTATATAATGTCTATAATTGTGGACATTTAGTCTATATAATGTCTATAATTGTGGACATTTAGTCTATATAATGTCTATAATTGTGGACATTTAGTCTGTATAATGTCTGTTATTGTGGACATTTAGTCTATATAATGTCTATAATTGTGGACATTTAGTCTATATAATGTCTATAATTGTGGACATTTAGTCTATATAATGTCTATAATTGTGGACATTTAGTCTGTATAATGTCTGTTATTGTGGACATTTAGTCTATATAATGTCTATTATTGTGGACATTTAGTCTGTATAATGTCTGTTATTGTGGACATTTAGTCTGTATAATGTCTGTTATTGTGGACATTTGGTCTATATAATGTCTATTATTGTGGACATTTAGTCTATATAATGTCTATAATTGTGGACATTTAGTCTGTATAATGTCTATAATTGTGGACATTTAGTCTGTATAATGTCTATAATTGTGGACATTTAGTCTGTATAATGTCTGTTATTGTGGACATTTAGTCTGTATAATGTCTATAATTGTGGACATTTAGTCTATATAATGTCTATAATTGTGGACATTTAGTCTGTATAATGTCTATTATTGTGGACATTTAGTCTATATAATGTCTGTTATTGTGGACATTTAGTCTATATAATGTCTATAATTGTGGACATTTAGTCTGTATAATGTCTGTTATTGTGGACATTTAGTCTATATAATGTCTGTTATTGTGGACATTTAGTCTATATAATGTCTATAATTGTGGACATTTAGTCTGTATAATGTCTATAATTGTGGACATTTAGTCTATATAATGTCTATAATTGTGGACATTTAGTCTGTATAATGTCTGTTATTGTGGACATTTAGTCTATATAATGTCTATAATTGTGGACATTTAGTCTATATAATGTCTATAATTGTGGACATTTAGTCTATATAATGTCTATAATTGTGGACATTTAGTCTATATAATGTCTATAATTGTGGACATTTAGTCTGTATAATGTCTGTTATTGTGGACATTTAGTCTATATAATGTCTATTATTGTGGACATTTAGTCTGTATAATGTCTGTTATTGTGGACATTTAGTCTGTATAATGTCTGTTATTGTGGACATTTGGTCTATATAATGTCTATTATTGTGGACATTTAGTCTATATAATGTCTATAATTGTGGACATTTAGTCTGTATAATGTCTATAATTGTGGACATTTAGTCTGTATAATGTCTATAATTGTGGACATTTAGTCTGTATAATGTCTATAATTGTGGACATTTAGTCTATATAATGTCTATAATTGTGGACATTTAGTCTGTATAATGTCTATTATTGTGGACATTTAGTCTATATAATGTCTGTTATTGTGGACATTTAGTCTATATAATGTCTATAATTGTGGACATTTAGTCTGTATAATGTCTGTTATTGTGGACATTTAGTCTATATAATGTCTGTTATTGTGGACATTTAGTCTATATAATGTCTATAATTGTGGACATTTAGTCTGTATAATGTCTATTACTGTGGACATTTAGTCAATATAATGTCTATTATTGTGGACATTTAGTCTATATAATATCTATAATTGTGGACATTTAGTCTATATAATGTCTATAATTGTGGACATTTAGTCTGTATAATGTCTGTTATTGTGGACATTTAGTCTATATAATGTCTATAATTGTGGACATTTAGTCTGTATAATGTCTATTATTGTGGACATTTAGTCTGTATAATGTCTATAATTGTGGACATTTAGTCTGTATAATATCTATAATTGTGGACATTTAGTCTATATAATGTCTATAATTGTGGACATTTAGTCTGTATAATGTCTGTTATTGTGGACATTTAGTCTATATAATGTCTATAATTGTGGACATTTAGTCTATATAATGTCTATAATTGTGGACATTTAGTCTATATAATGTCTATAATTGTGGACATTTAGTCTATATAATGTCTATAATTGTGGACATTTAGTCTGTATAATGTCTGTTATTGTGGACATTTAGTCTATATAATGTCTATAATTGTGGACATTTAGTCTATATAATGTCTATAATTGTGGACATTTAGTCTATATAATGTCTATAATTGTGGACATTTAGTCTATATAATGTCTATAATTGTGGACATTTAGTCTGTATAATGTCTGTTATTGTGGACATTTAGTCTATATAATGTCTATAATTGTGGACATTTAGTCTATATAATATCTATTACTGTGGACATTTAGTCTATATAATGTCTATAATTGTGGACATTTAGTCTATATAATATCTATTACTGTGGACATTTAGTCTATATAATGTCTATAATTGTGGACATTTAGTCTATATAATGTCTATAATTGTGAACATTTAGTCTATATAATGTCTATAATTGTGGACATTTAGTCTGTATAATGTCTGTTATTGTGGACATTTAGTCTATATAATGTCTATAATTGTGGACATTTAGTCTGTATAATGTCTGTTATTGTGGACATTTAGTCTATATAATGTCTGTTATTGTGGACATTTAGTCTATATAATGTCTATAATTGTGGACATTTAGTCTGTATAATGTCTATAATTGTGGACATTTAGTCTATATAATGTCTATAATTGTGGACATTTAGTCTGTATAATGTCTGTTATTGTGGACATTTAGTCTATATAATGTCTATAATTGTGGACATTTAGTCTATATAATGTCTATAATTGTGGACATTTAGTCTATATAATGTCTATAATTGTGGACATTTAGTCTATATAATGTCTATAATTGTGGACATTTAGTCTGTATAATGTCTGTTATTGTGGACATTTAGTCTATATAATGTCTATTATTGTGGACATTTAGTCTGTATAATGTCTGTTATTGTGGACATTTAGTCTGTATAATGTCTGTTATTGTGGACATTTGGTCTATATAATGTCTATTATTGTGGACATTTAGTCTATATAATGTCTATAATTGTGGACATTTAGTCTGTATAATGTCTATAATTGTGGACATTTAGTCTGTATAATGTCTATAATTGTGGACATTTAGTCTGTATAATGTCTATAATTGTGGACATTTAGTCTATATAATGTCTATAATTGTGGACATTTAGTCTGTATAATGTCTATTATTGTGGACATTTAGTCTATATAATGTCTGTTATTGTGGACATTTAGTCTATATAATGTCTATAATTGTGGACATTTAGTCTGTATAATGTCTGTTATTGTGGACATTTAGTCTATATAATGTCTGTTATTGTGGACATTTAGTCTATATAATGTCTATAATTGTGGACATTTAGTCTATATAATGTCTATAATTGTGGACATTTAGTCTGTATAATGTCTGTTATTGTGGACATTTAGTCTATATAATGTCTATAATTGTGGACATTTAGTCTATATAATGTCTATAATTGTGGACATTTAGTCTATATAATGTCTATAATTGTGGACATTTAGTCTATATAATGTCTATAATTGTGGACATTTAGTCTGTATAATGTCTGTTATTGTGGACATTTAGTCTATATAATGTCTGTAATTGTGGACATTTAGTCTATATAATGTCTATAATTGTGGACATTTAGTCTATATAATGTCTATAATTGTGGACATTTAGTCTATATAATGTCTATAATTGTGGACATTTAGTCTGTATAATGTCTGTTATTGTGGACATTTAGTCTATATAATGTCTATTATTGTGGACATTTAGTCTGTATAATGTCTGTTATTGTGGACATTTAGTCTGTATAATGTCTGTTATTGTGGACATTTAGTCTATATAATGTCTATAATTGTGGACAGAGGCAGTAAATGCAGGTGTAGATTACACGGTCAGCATATGTCCAGTCAGTCCAGCTGGGATTTACAAGGAGGACAATGAATACTGAACAAACAAGGAAGTTTGAATGAATAAATACACACTGGCCACAATGAACATTTGAAATAGGAGCAGAAGCACAGTGCTTCAGTTTCAGCCTCAGAGTTTGTCATGTCTTTTATGGACTGTGATTGTCTTTGTCAACTCAACACATATTTTATTAGTAAGTTGTTGTTTTTTTGTTTTTTTTCATCAGTTACTATAAATTTCAGGTGACCCCATTTGAATACAGGTGACCCCACGTGGGGTCCTGACCCCAAGGTTGAAAAACACTGATATATCTCTAAATGTTTTTTTAAATGTATCTGAAAACAAAACTGTTGCATGATGATGTTCCCATTGAAGGCTCTTATTTCATGTGAACTGGTGCCAGTGTTTCGTCCCTGGTGACAGGAGGGTACGTCCCACACAAAGCCACTCGTGTCAGTGTGAACATGCCTGGGTCTTTTTCCTGTTAATGTGTTGGAATGCACTTGAAGTGGACGTCTGCTTTATTAATGATAATGAAACCCCATGAATAGTTGAGTCCAGCGGTTCCAGCGGTGCCGCTCCTCAGGCAGGTCCACACTGCAGGCTATCGCACACAGACGCACACTTCCACCACATCAGCTGTTTTCTGCTGCTCGCCTTTTCTTAATGAGGACACCGATATCATCCGCAGGTGTCACCGGCTCATGCTTAGAGCCTCCAGGCTGCGTGGCCGTGAACACACCACCTTCTCCTGGCAGATCCAGCGCTTTAATGTGAGAAGCGTGGCTGGGTAAAACTGCAGGTCAGCGCTTTGGCATTCCTCCAGTCTAAGTAATGATGACAGCCTTTGGGCTAATGCTCCCAGGATTATCTGGGGTTATTTCCACTGTCAAATGCATTCTTTAAAAACAGGCTTTTTTGCCAGTGCCCGGCCTTCCGGTCGAGCTCCTCGTGCATGCTGCCCCTACATGAGCTGTCTGTAACAATGCACCCGTGTCTATCTGTCTCCCTCTACTTCTGAAAAATGAGTTAATTAGTGCAGGTGCCTTCGAGGAGGCTCTGGATTTTTTCCATTCTTTTGGGTTTTTCCTCTCACACACACTCTGCACGTCAACACAGTGAGCTGGAATTCAAAGCACAAGGCTCTATTACAGGCCGCTCTAAGAAGATTAACTCCGAAATATTTCACACAATCATTTCACCTCCAGAATAGTTCAACTTTTAGTTTTAACAGCGGCTGCTCGCAGACAGAATAGGGTACAGATTCTTTTCTTTTTTTCCTTCCTGTTCTGCTTCACATTCACCCAGCAGCTGTCACTTAATAGAGCAGACATCCAGGAACACCTGCAGAACTGGGATGTGCTGTAGGCCACAACACAACACCATTAAAACAGTTACAAGTCCGTTCTGATTCATGTGGGTTTTGATTTGAGCAAAAAGGTCATGTGTAGGTTTAAGGATAAACCAAGGTTTTAACCCTTAAAAACCCAAACATCCACCTCCGACCACAACCACCTACTGATCTGAACTGTTTAACACCTGCTCATCCACTAATCCTATCAATACCTGTCAATACCTGCTGTCAAATACAGTTCTTCATCTTTTCATGGTCATCAGATATGACCCATTTGGACGTTCAGATGCTCCATAGTTACCGTGGAAACACCGTCATCTTCTACAGCACTGATTGACCGGTAAAACCCATGGAGTTGAATTAATGACAGTGGATGGACACACCGGGGTTATGTATGTTACATAATAAATAAAATTAACAAAAATTAATAAAACGTGTACAAAACAATAAATAACAGAGAAAAAATTTGACTAAAATAAAGTAAAAAAAGAATAAAGTACACAACAAAATGAACAAAAACAGCCAAAGTCATCAATACAATTAACAGAATATATAATAATAATTAATCAAGAAAATAATAAATATGACCAAAGAAATCAAATATTGGGTCCAAAACTAGGACCCAAATCTGGACATTAAATGTGCCTAGGTGTCTGCATTAGCTGTGTAAACATGTGTAAATGCTCTTCTACAGACTCTAAATACAGACACTGTGTTCAGTGTGTGGATCCCAGTGGTTTTTCTAATCCACATGTGGGTTGTTCATCAGTCTCAGTCTCATTCCAGGTTTGGGGTGGAACCTATCGTGTCCACTTGTGTTACATACAGAACCTGTACATTTAAATGCATATAAATCATGACCGATTTTTCAACAGTGGTCCTTTTTGTCAAACACTCTGCCTTGCATGATTAGTTCAATTCCCAAAATGCACCTGTGAGAGAATAAAGAGATATAACAAAAAAATAGTCGTGCGTAACTTTTGTGTCCTTTTGACCGTGTTACATGCGGATTTTTGTATTAAAAATCGTGTAAAATAATATAAAAATGTGTTTTATCTGAAAACTAGTTCCTCTTTTATCTCAGTAAGTTTTTATTTTTCAAACAGACCCACAGCGCTTCCAAACCTGCTTCAGAACATTCGTTTAAATCTGGTTTGAATTTTTAGTCCCATGTCCTGTTTTTAGGACCAGTTTCAGAGAAGAACCCACATATGCTACTGCAGAACAGCCTCCTCCTGGAAACAGGGATTTAGATGATTTTTTTTTTTTTTAATGGCGATTTTTTTTTCCCGAGTTCAACATTGCTCTTCAGTAGGGCCGTAAGAAAATATGGGTTCTGCAATAAATCACAACGTTTCATTTCACAATACTGTATCGATATTAAAAAGTAATGTATGGATATTTGTAGGTATTTATTCAAATGCAGATATTGTGGAGGTTCATTTTTGTTTTTTTTTTGTTTTCTTTATTGCTTATATTTTATTTATTCTTATTTCACACTCTTTTATTGCATAATGTTGGTTCCTTTGTTTGGATTGAACTCCAATCCTGTTCTGATGTTAGTTGTGAACTAACAGAATGTGAACATTTGAACAGGATCTGAAACTGGAATGTCTGGAAAACACAATTTCAGTTTGAACACAGTTGGAACATTTGCTGATAGAACATTTGATCCTGTTGGGATCAAATACGAATGTGTTTAGGATTTGTGCAGATTTATGATGGAATTCAATTCTTCAAGGAAATAATAATTTAAAAAAAAGAAACACAAAAAAATGCCCTTTTTAACAGTATCATGATATAAATGTAAATGTAAACATTTTTGTGTAATTTTACATTTTAAAAACTAAAACAAAGACAAAAATTTGCAGTTTTTATTATTTAAACCAGGGCTCTCAAACCTGCGTCCCCCCAAAGGTTCCAGTCCGACCCCTGGGATGAATTTCCACAGTGTCTAAATTCCACAGTCCAGGCTGTGGAACTCATGTTAGTGTGGGTTCCACATCCAGACCAATCTGATCTACAGTCCAATAAGAACAGCAGAAGAACCCACACAGAAGAACCACTGCAGATTTACTACTGGGTTTGATGGAACAAATAATATTACATTATGTCTGTAAATAATGACAACTGCAAATGTTTGTCTTTGTTTTAGTGCAAAAAATCCCATTAAATTGTGAAACTCTTTCCATTTCCAAACTCTCCTGTACCAATAAAATGTGACTAACCTGAACAAATGTGTCCAACCTGAAATGTCTGTATTAAATTCAGTCCAGTTTGAACTCTTTTCTTCCTGTTCCTCAGTGTTTAGTGTCTTTGGAGATCTGATCCAGAATGCACATGGACTAATGAGAAGTGGAGGAAGAAGACTGAGAAAATTACACTGATTTTACTGAAGAAATGTCCGTTTTTTCAGGTAATTCACATCTTTTTTGTTTGGATAGTTTATAAAAGTACGTATTTTCATAATTTAATGTTTTTTTTTTGCACTAAAACACAGACATAAACTGTCAGTTGTCATTCTTTCTGGGTTCTTCTGTTCTTCTGTTCCTGGTTGGGTCCACTGCAGATCAGATCAGACTGAATGTGGAACCTGAAAGAACAGCAGTTGGAGAACCCTGGTCTGTAGGTTATTATGATAGCGTTCTACTGCTCTGACCCACTTTAGATTAAACTGACCTAACATGACTGTTCATATCTTCAGTGTAATTTTTGCATTTCACACATTCCTCCCATGGCCGGACTGGACCCTTTGGTGGGCCGGTTTTGGCCCCCGGGCCGCATGTTTGCCACCTGTGCTTTAGAATGCAAAGCTTGCCGACCCCTGGTGTAGCCGGTCTCACCTCCAACCCCACTACCTCCTAGGTCCACCTCTGCGTGGTTCATGTGCCTGGTCTTGGTCTTAGTGGTGCCCACCCCTGCAGAGTACACACATGTGCGCTGGACCCTCAGCTCCACTTTCACACTCACTTACATCACAGACCTGGCAGGAAACTAATCCCAGATTTTAAAAGACCAAATACAACCGTGCGGCACCGGGGAGCGTTTCCCACAGGACTGGGGATGCGCCGAAAAGCATCAACAGAGTCGAACGGAGCTGGGAGGCTGAAAATGTGATGCAGCGGGAGCTAAATGAATTCTTAATACCTCACTGCGTGGTATCACTCTGACTAACCCTTTCTACATGTCTCTCTCTTTCTCTCTCTCGCAGCTTCTATCTCTTGTTTTTATTGTTTCCAAAGAGACACGCAGGAGGCAAACGACCTCCGGTTTCCACGGCAACCGATCGACTATCAAATGAAGTAAATAGTTACAAAAAGGGAAGGGAAAAGAAAGACGGAGAGATGAGGAGACACAGAGAGAG